>NC_057935.1:69531724-69689224 GCF_018555375.3 Anguilla rostrata | reverse complement strand
CCTGTTGATCCGCCGAGAGTCGACTTGGGCAACTTATCAAAAAATTGGTCGATGAAAGGAAATGAGAGCGGGCCGTTCTTCACTCCCTAATTACTTAGATAACGAGTTCAAGCTATTAGCCTATTGTAATAATTTAATTTTGGGGGGGGGGGGGGATTGGTGTAAAAAAAAAAAAAAACTCAAGGCAATTAAAAATAAATGGGAAAACTCAGCATATTGCTGCTGTGGCATTGTTGGGGTGGGGAGGGGTGTGGGAGATTTGGGGGTAGGGGGTTGGGGGTGTTGGAGTTTGGCCTTTGGCTGCGTACGTGGTGGAGGTTGAAACCTTTTAATGTTGGAATTAGCGCCTGGCGCTGCGCTCCTGAAGAGATGCCTGCCTCTGCGTGCGAGGAAGAGGTGCGCACGCCGCACTGAATATAATACAGGCTAATTAGTCTTAACCCCCCAAAAGCAGGTAATTAGTGGGATCAGTGTAATTAGTCTCGAACTTTTAACTTTCCCCGCAATCCCTCCGTTCTATGCCTCCACCACCTCCCGTCCTTATTTGCTTTTTATTTTTTTTCTATCCATTTCTTCCACCCGTACTCTCCCATTGATGCTATCTGCCCCCCACCCCCTCCCTACCCCCACCCCCACCCCCACCCCCTTTCCCCAAAGCTTCTCTTTGAGTCATGGAGAAATCCAGCTTTGTGGGCCACCCTGTTCCATCAGAGTTTTGCGGTCTGAAGTTTTGAGCCCCTGCTGTTAAGTGCTGCCCTCTGGTGGAGAGTAGAGTATCCGCTGCCCGCGGGACCGTCGCAGAGGGCGTGGCGTGATGAGGTCGGTCATTTACCCTCCGCGCGGTGCGTATCTTCGCCGGATCTCCACGGCGAACGGTTGCCGGGCGACGACCCGGTATCCGTCCGCAGTCACCAGATCCGGGACCTGACTCCGCAGCTTCCTGTGTTCATTACCCAGAGGAAGCGAGCGGTGGACACAAGAAAACGAGAGCAAGTCTTTCAAAAATCAACCGTTTTTTTAAGACCAGGTCGTTTTTTTTTTTTTTAACGTTCCCAAACAGGCGCGTGTGCCGCTTAGTGCGCGAGCGTTCCTTTCCCAAATTCCGCCCCGCCCCGCCCAGTGCCGCCCCTTTTTAAATCCGCACGGTAAACAGTTACAGTCCGACCAGACGACCTGAAAAGAGAGAGAGACTGTGTGTGTAACAGCGCCGAGTATCTGGGGTTTTAAAAAAAATAAAAATCCCCGTTGCGCAAGATATAGCCTGTCAAGGGTAAGCAGCGTAAGCACGTAAAAAAAATTACGGTAGGAAAGAAGCCCAGCTACTGCTGTTGGAGGACGTCGGGCTGATTTCCCCGTTGGTTATGGGGTGGGGGGTTCGGGAGTGGTCTGTACGTGAACGGTTTAGGCCGAACCGAAACGTTTCGTCCTCGGCTCGCCCGAAGGTTTGTGCTCCAGTCGCAGCCGGCGGGCGGTCCCCTGAGTGGGCTCCGCCCCTGCCTCCTGCGTCCACGCCCCCCTCTCTCTCGGGGGGGGGGGGGGGTCCCTACGAAGTGGTCTGGCCGTTCAGGCACTCCCTGCGTAGGCACTGCGCCGGCTTCCACCAGTCCCCCGTGTGGCAGCGGCAGATGGTGCAGTCGTCCACCTTCACCTCGATGCCCGCCGGGATGATCGTGGTGCCCGCGGCAAAACAGTTCGGCCCTGAGAGGGGGGGAGGGAGGGAGCGAGGGAGCGAGGGAGGGAGAGGGAGGGGGGGAGAGCAAGAGGGGGGATAGAGGGAGATAGGAAGTGAAGGAGGGGAGAGAGAGGGAAAGAGGGAGTAAAGAAGTGGGAGAGAGTGGGATATAGGGAGTGAAGGAGTGGGGGAGAGAGGGAAATCGGGAGTGAAGGAGTGGGGGGGAGATGGAGGGAGAGAGGGAGATTGGGAGTGAAGGAATGTGGGAGAGGGATGGAGGGACAGAGGGAGATTGGGAGTGGGGGGAGAGACGGAGGGAGAGAGAGGGGGAGTGGAGGAGAGGAAGTGAGATGAGGCGGAGATTGAGAAAGATGGGTGTGAGCAGACAGGAGGAAATGAGGAAGAGAAAGAAGAGAGCGAAATGCAGTGGAGGGGAAAGGAGAGATAAACAGTGGAGAGGGAGAGAGAGAGAGAGAGAGAGAGAAGAAGAAAGAGAACACTGTATCAGAACAAGTTCTAATGTGGTCATTTTGGGGGTTTCATTGTGACTCTGAGGGAGACCTGGGGAATTTCGGGACAGAACAAGCTTTCATTTCGGCTCTCCAACACAGACAGGGAACATCACGAGGCGCTCTGAGGACAAGAAGAGAGGTAATTTTCCTGGGGACAGAGGGAGGGTAATTCATTGTGTTGTATTGCCAAGGGAAATGATGATGCCCATTTCCTCCTGAGAAGCAGAAATTACACTGTCTGCTGAGCAGCTGTGCTTGTCCTCAGGTACTCCGCCTTTCCCGTCTTCAAGAAGAGCCACCTGAGCCTTCTGAGCTCCGATCTAATCTGAGGTCCTCCTCACGCCGCGTGTAGCATTATCACCGATCCCGCTACAGGAACCCGGCGCTGATACAAAGCCAATCACTGGGCCACTGAGACCAGCGGCGCTCAACTCCGGTCCTGGAGGGAGCGGGTCCGCACGCTGGTTTTTGTTCCAACCGAGTACCGTAAGTTTTAGTTTTCTAACAGCTGTCTGCATAAACTTTGCCGGTTCATTCCTGTACTTGAGCAAGGTAAAAATCTGTAGGAGCCTCCTGGTTGGTCTGCGGTTGTAGCTGGTGCTTATACGCACGTCAGATCAAGACATGACTGAGATAATTAAGAGCAGAATTTGGCACAAAAATCCAGAAATGGAGCAAGCCCGTGTTGTGCACCCCTTCATAAATATATTACAGATGATTTTCATATAAAATCACAATCACAGTTGCACCACAGCTATATGGTATATGGCTTCAGTGTCAGTGCTACATGAATACACTGGATTGTCAAAAATATATAAATTACTTAATTGTGCCCACCAATGACCCCCCCCCTTCAAGACTGAGCACTGACAACAGGTCAGATTTCTATTGTTAAGAAATGGTGGCAGTTAGTGGATAGCATTCCCATCTTATGAAACGAGCATTAAACTTTCACTGTTTCTCTTAAAACACCTCATAAAACCCTCTCTCTGAAAGACGTGCTACCTGGAAAAGCACAGCGCTTCCTGTTCTCGAGGGAATACCTAAAGAACTTTCTAGTGATGGAATCAAATAACTCAGTCCTGGGGGTCGACAGCATACATTTGCCTTGGTCTCATGGAAAAAAAAATCTAAGAAAACCCGATTTTCTTCGCACGCTTGTAGCCGATCTGGCTGCGGACCTACCGTGTGAACAAAAGCACAGGTTGTCAGTAATCCGTCAGCAATTTATTTACAGGCCGAAATGCTTTTGATTGCGTTCATTTTACTCAGAGTGTAGAGCATGGTTATAAGATTTCCACTGGCTGCATCTTGCTTACTGTGCGTCGATATTGAAATGGGGGGGAAAACATCACTTACTGTCACAAACCATATAAAGTAATCTGAGTCTCGCTGAACGCTGAGAAGGCTTATTGTCATTAATAAGCGTTTGAGCTCTGCACACTGAAAGCAAACTGGCTGGGTGCCGAGGAGGTCTGGGTGGCTGAACGGATAGGAGTCCAAACGTGCGTTTGATTTCAGACGTGAATGCGCAGTAGGCACTGGTAGGGATGGGAACCGAAACCCGGTACCTCTCGCACCGGGTGCCGTGGGACCTGTACCCACCCGCCCGAATCGCAGTGCCGATTCTGAAACCCGTCCCCGGGCGTGGGTCCGATTCTGAACCACCAGGCCTTTTTTTAGGGGGGGCGTCCAGCGGAGTTTCCGCTGCTAGTTTCTCAGAAACACGCTCTCCAGCAGCCTTGTGATTCCCCGTTGTTGTAGAGATCTCCCCCGGGCCCACCCCGCCCTGCCTCGCTCCCCAGGCTCACTGGAACGGAACAAGCTCTCCCCCAGAGAGCCGTCACGAGGCCGGCGGGGTGTGACGGCGCCCCCTCCAGGGCACCGCGGGAACAGGGCGCACACCGGAGCGGAAGGAGCGCTGGTGATGATTTCCTCTTTAGCTGCCTCGCCCTCACTCCGCTCCGCTTCCTGTCCGGGAACGTCCTCGGGGGGGGAAGGAAAAAGGCTTGGGTCGACCGCCGCGCCCCTCGTCCTGCCTGCCCGCCTGCCCAGCCAGCCGGCCGGCCGGTGCTGTCACGGCAACGAGCTCGCCCCTCGGAACCCGACGCGATTAAAAGCCCGTTGATTGGACCCCGCGGTTCCCATGATCGCTGCGCGGAGGGTAGTAAAACCCCAGGAGAGGGTGGGGGGTGTAAAGTCAGTGCCGCTGCCAAGTGCATTTGCTTGCTTATGGCCCCTTTGCATAAAGACACCTTGTGCCAGAGACGAAAAGGGCGGGGGGGGGGATTTAATGATAAGCCCTTCGCATGCAGAGTAAAGAATGTTTTTCATCACCAGGTCCACTCCGTATGGAGAACATACTGTATGCGCACGGGTGCGTTCCTGTGCGTGTCCGTGCGCATGTCCGTGCGTCTGCGCCCTTTCCTGTTTCGGCGGTGGTAAATCCCTCTTAAAGCTCGGAGTTCCTGTCCTAAGCTGCTCTCTGCAGGGGTAGATAAATTTTACTCGTCAACACCTTCGATTTTATACAGAAGCACATCTTCGAAAGCTCCCCTACCCCGAAACAATCAATGATGGTGTAGCTCCTGTGCGGCTAATGGGTAATATTTATGCTTCCACATATTTACATGAAACGGTCTGAAACGGAGAATAGCTTGTCAGACTGCACCTGAGCATTCTGACAATCCTAACACTGACTTCATCGTTAAGGAGCTGTTGGTGAAATATCAACTGTAATAACTGCATTGTTTCTCTGTAACAATTTAAATATGTTTCGGCGGGAAAGTAGACGGTTGCTTGTTGAAAACGATGCGACGGCAGTTGAAGCAAGAACGTACAGTACAGTAGGCCTGTACGTGAGGTAGGCCTGCTGTGTATCGTGATCTTCAAGGGGAGAGACAAGGTCAAATGCCCGTGTCTGAACCACACTGCATGTGTCTTCTGTCATTCATAAAAGTATCCCAGTTTACAACTAGCATGGACAGGAGTCTGTAGGCTACGGCAGTTCAGGGAAACGGATCTGTTCTCGTCGGAAATCCGTCATCTTTTTTTATTATTATGGACGAAAACGCCGTAGCTTTGAGCGTGACCCTGGGGAAACGTGTTGTTTTAGGACATCACCGTTGCTGCTTTGCTTGCTATTTTAGTTTAAGGAGGCTGGGGTGTTGTATTACTGGACAAAAGCGAATTTAAATAACATTTTCCCTTTTTCAACGCGTCTTAAGGGGGTTGCATTTCCAGCAGCCTTAGAGCTACAGTGTTTTTGTTTTCTTGTTGCTAAACTCACAGTTTTTTTTCCTGATTTGGCAAACGGAATGACAAATTACTAAGCAGAACAACTATTAAATTATTGGCTCCACTGAAAGAATCTCTGAGAATGTTCCATTCCGGAACATTCCGTGAATAGCAGCAATGGCATGACAACTTCACTATACACTGTGGCACACATAACTGGTGATTGGCTGGTAAATACAGTAGCATTTACTTTAGCAAATGCCAAATACTTTCATTCTGTGAGTGGATTTCCTAAAGTGGACTGGCCTGCAGATTTGCACCTACTGTACACCAACACAGCCGCTTTTCCTACCGTAAATATTTTGCGTTGGCTGCTTTTTAGGAATTTTAATTACTGCCCAAGCCCAATACTCATACTTTAAAGCGTTTATTTCAAGTTAATGGACCTCGCTGCTGTCCGTAATTGGTGGAAGAAAGACTGCAGTGAAACTGTACAAGCGCTGTACGTATGAGCATTACAGTAGTGTGAAATTACGTAAGTATAAGTTGTCTATGTGGAGGAAATGTAATCGCCTGACCCGAGTACTGTATGTTTAAGCCACACGGCCATCGTTAGGCCAAAATGCTTGTGCCGTTGTGAGGGAAACTCTGGAAAACAGAGCTGGCCCTGTATACTTCCAGCCCTGGCCAGAGGCCGCTGGCAAGCAGGCCTCACAGCTGCGTGAGTCTGAGCACCAGAAGGACGGTGGACATGAGAGAAGAAACTGCCCAACTCCTGCAGTTCTCACCACGTTCGTCTCGTGGCCATCGCGTTTTCAACAGTGAGCCCGTATGTCAAATCAAATCAATATTTACTTCTATAGCGCATTTCACAAACAGTGACAAAAGTCACAATACGCTTCACAGATAACCCAGGCCCCTAGACCCCCACAGGAGCAAGCCTAAAGCCACAGTGGCAAGGAACAAAAGATCACAAGATGCCCTAACGGCCTCCACTCCCACTGTTCTGGCCTCTTAAAATAGGGCAGCTGACGCTACGGGGTGGTTGGCGGGCGGGCGAGCGGGGGGTGAAGAGAGAAAAAGAAATGAGAATCTTGATCGGAGAAGTGGGAAAATGATAGTCGTGTTTTTCTTTTCATTTCTCGGCGGCTGTCATCGGGCCTGGCGCCGTGGGACTCGCTGGTGCCGAAATGAGTTTCTCGGAGAATGAAATGAAAAGAACAAGCGGGGATCGCTCGCTATTAAACATCGACTCTTTCTCTCTCTCCTTCTTTTTTCCGGCTTTCAGCTTACCTGGCTCTTGGGCAGGCATTGTATTTTTCAACAGGCCTAGGAGGTGCAGTAACGGTCGCTGTTCTGTTGTTACAGGAGGTTTGAATAAAGCCGCAGAAGCAGCCTTCGTAACTCGCAGTTTGTGTTCACTCTAAAGGAAGTGTCACCGCATTCAGAATTAGAGCATTATGATGCGCCCGACTTCACATACTAAGCTTCGAAGCCTGAAAGCAATGGTCCTAGCAAGAAGGCACCGTGCGAACTGGGACTTCATGTGTTCATGGCTATGAATAACTGCTGCACAATGAGTACTGTACCTTATCGGACCTGTGTTTTGTAGTAGTTTCCAATTACCTTCGGTACACACTTATCGTACAGTACGTCGCTTTGGATAAAAGCGTCCGCCAAATAAATGCAATGTAATGTAATCTAACCTGCAATAGCAGCTACTGTACCTTCGAATACTGTGGCAATTACCCGCTTTCATTGTACAAAGCTGAAATGTCGTCATGCCAGTACTAGACTGGCTTTGTAGGGGTTTGGCAGTCTCCAGCACCCTGGAGACAGTCTCAGGACTAACATTGGCACGCTGATTTATTTATTTACCTTTATTTCACCGGGAGGGTCGAGTGAGAAATGAGAATGCATTATAATTTATGATGATAACCGGCTTTAAAAAGCAGAGAGGGATATGAATACAAACACAAATACCATCCCTTGTATTTATACAAGTACCAGTACTCGTACCCAAGTACCCATAAAGGGGTGTGTTCATGGGGATTACGAAAAGCTCATTTGGGAACCGGACCAGGACACAAAGGTTTAAGCTTCTTCTTTTCAAGAGGTGCCATGCGATCACCGAATGTAAATTTGGGCAGTTAGTAAGTGCTCTTATCCTGAATAAGTGCTCTCATACTGGTTCAGGCAACCAAGAGAGCTGGTGCTAGGTTATCAGGGTCACAACTGATGGAAGTAGCCAATGCTTAATCTTACGAGATAAGATTAAGTAGGTGTAATAAGGGGGAAGGGGGAATGTAAGGTCGTTAAGTAGCAGAGATTAGAGGGTATAGTTTTAGATTTAGCAAAGTTGGGGCTATTACTTCCATTCAGAATGCTCAAGAGTTCAGCATTAGGTCATAAGGATCGATAAATAGGCTTGTGTTCAGTCCGTAGCAACAGACAGACAGCGACTCCGTCATCCCGATTGCAGCAGGGAACTCACTACGTGGCCAATAGTATGTGGACACCTGACATCCAACATCTCATCCAAAATTATGGGCATTAATGTGGAGTTGGTCCACCCTTTGCTGCTAGAATATCCTCTACTCTTCTGGGAAGGCTTTATAATAGATTTTGGAGCATTGCTGCTGGAATTTGCTTCCGTTCAGCCAGAAGAGCATTAATGAAGTCGGGCACTGATTGGGCGATTGTGTCTGGCTCGCTGTTGGCTTTCCAATTGATCCCAAATGTGTTGGATGGGGTAGAGGTCAGGGCTCTGTGCATGCCAGTCAAGTTCTTCCACACCGATCTCGACAAAACCATTTCTATATTGACCTCTCTGTATGCCTGCGAATATTGTCATGCTGAAACAGGAAAGGGTTGCCTCAAACTGTTGTAACAAAGTTGGAAGCACAGAATCATCCAGAATGTCATTGCATTAAGATTTGCCTTCCCTGGAACTACGGGGCCTAGCCCAAACCAAAAACAGCCCCAGACCAAGGGACGTCCAGATACTTTTGGTCACATAGTGTACCTCTGGGGCAGCAGAGGAGAGAGAAGTCTAGATCAGGAATAAATTTAAAAAAACGTCTATGGATAAAAAGCATCTGCTAAGAGGCACGAGGAAGAGGAAGAGACTGTATTGCGAGTAAGAGGCTGCCATCTTTCCCGCTGTTCCATTGGCCAGGACTGGAGGCCTGTGTTTCATTTGAGCCGCGATGTACAGTCAGGGGAGGGAGAGGAGGAGAGGAGCAGCGCGTATTTCGTCTGGCCCGTGGACGAAGGCGAGCAGCAGCGTCTCTGCGCGAGGAGGCGAGGCCGCGGTGCCTGATGGGTAATGACCACGAGGCTCCGGGGGAACCACGGTTTAACACGCCGACTGAGCGATGCGCGGCGTCCGCAGCGGTACCGTGTCCGCCATCGCGGCACGGGGGGGCCTTGGCGGCTGGCGAGGCGATTTGCCGTTTTTTTCACCGGTTACCTGCCCATGGCAACCGTCGCCGAGTCGGACTTCCTTGTCATGGTGCAGCCATAAGCACAACACACAGGGAAAAAGGGGCTTTTTCCCACAGTAACTGATAAGTTGTGCGTCTAGAGCCACGATAATTAATGTGTATTTCATTATTTTCAAGTCGTATCGGGCAGGTTTTGGTTCATGTTATACAATGATTTTGCTTTTTATATCCAAAGATCAATGAAAAGCAGACGTACACTAATATGTCAAGCGACTGACAGGTTGTCAAAATCAACTACGGTTAACATCAGATTATGTTAGCAACCCTTGACCCTAACTGTCCTTCTCCAGCGAGATTTAAAAAAAGGCGCAGTTGTCTACGGCTGCTCGGCCATTCGAATCCCCCCCTTCAGCACGTCCACCGGAGTCGCAGAACCACCGAAGCGCGCGATTGGCTAGGCTTGGCCCGGGCCTGCGTGCTGACCCTGCACTGTTCCGTTTCCCCAAATCTGCCCAATGGGCATTGGAATTCTATAATTCTAATCGCGCGATTGGCTCACGCTGCCAAGGCCATCGGGAGCGATGGGGGACAGAGGACTCCCAGGAGTCCAATTTACCATTCCGGATGACCTCAATCAATTAGTTCTGTTTATTCTGCGGGCGCTCCAGTCATAAATAAGGACACCGATCGTCATTATGGTAAATGGACAAACCCAGCGCCCCCCAGGCAATGCCTAAACAAACCAGGAGGAGTGGTGGTTTCAGTCCTCCATGTGTGTCCGGGTCTGAGGGAAGTATTGATGCACCGTGAATGACGGAGTGATGTAGCGTATGCCCATGTGCGTAGTTTCGAGAGAATTACAGTGCAGTCCATAATCTCCATAACAGTATTTGGAGAGTGACACCGTTTTTGTTGTTGTTGTTGTTTTGTCCCTGTACTCCAGGGGATGATGTATAAAAAGGGTTGCAATTTCCTATGTGGTTCACCCGATACAGATGTAAATGCCATAAACATAAAAATGGCATTCTGCTCGTCAACCCTAATTTCAAATGTGCCAGTGTACAGAGCCAATATAACAACACTGTATCACTATCCAAATACCTAAGAATAGAGATCTTTGAAACAACTATTATGATATTAGACCCATTTTATTCGGGTCAGATTTTAAATCGGCTCTTTGTTCTGAAAGCAAGTTCTTATACTGTCTGTTACAGGAGGATTAGGTAGTGATTTGGAGGCCGTGTTGCTTGTATAATGAATGTAATTTACCTTTATCCATTCAGCACTGCAACTGTGGGCTGGGCTGCCAGTCAAAAACTGAACTTGAAATGAATATCCACCCAAAACCCAGACACGCTCTGCAAGACTTCCAGCTCTTGCATTTAGAAATGACATGCTTCACATCAAAAAGGAAATTCATTATTTTCCTCTTTATTCGAAAAAAAGAATTCATCTGGATCTTGTGGCTTAGCAAACACTTTAACACAGGAGAATGATTGCACAGGGTCTTCAGTGTACTCGACACATTGATATTCGAGAAAATACTTGCCTACTATTCAAACTGATTTCATTACCCTACTGCCTCGCATGTTATTTTCCTATCCTTCCCCCCTTTCAGTATGGTAATCGGTGACATTTAATGACTTTTTAAACCATACATACTTAAATTTTTATGTTATATGGCGTAGTTTATCCTCTTGGGTGCTCAGGTGGTTGTGAGAAGCACGCTAGCTTTGGCTTCTGACAGGAGCTTGCCAGCTGAGGCATACATTGAGCGACTTACACAACTTTTACACAGCACTTAGCATTGCATCCATTTATACAGCTGGATATGTACTGAAGCAATTCAGGTTAAGTATCTTGCTCAAGGGTGCAACGGCAGTGTCCTACCCATGAATCGAACCTATGACCTTTGCGGTTACAAGCCCTGTTTCTTACCCACAGTGCTACACGGCCGCTATACATTAGCATAGCGATGCTCTAGTCCTGACCGTGCCTGTGCTGATTGTGAGCTTGTGAGCAGGAAGTCCTCTGTGCTGCTGCATAATTGTGAACGCTGCATTGCCCAGAGAAGGGGAACGTTTTCGGGGTTCTGGTCGACGGGGACGGCAGTGCCAGTCGTGCAGCCACCCCTCCCCCCCCCCACCCCCCGGCATGTTAGCTAGTTAGCGCAGCGTTTGGACCCCAGAGGGAAAAGGTTGTGACGGTTGGCTGCTCACACGCATGTGCTGTTAAGCACATGCATGGCTTAAACATGGCTATGCCTGCTCGAAAATGGCGAGCGTTGTTGGGCAGAATGGCCTGTTCTCGTCGTTATGTTATGTTACGTTGTGCTACAGTATGGTATGTTATGTTATTATGTTATGTTATTTTACAGACACGGCTGCACGTGTTAGTGTGCAGCCTCTTGTTGATGAAGGGCAGTTCCGGATTTTAGGAGAAAGAAAAACGGGGAATCAAAAATGCTAGTATATGAATTTAGCATATTGATTCTAATCTAATAAACACTAATCCCAGGTCTATTGCTCCACTGTTTTTTCATTTTACTGCATGATGATTAGTATTGAGTATATGCTCATCCCGGACTGCTTAGAGGGTTGATGCCCATGATGATATTTATAGACAGAAAATTATGTGAATTCACCAAAAAAAGAAAAAAAGCAAGCACGGAACCGTCCAGACCCACAGCGCAACTCACTTCCACAGACGCAGTTCAGCTGGCACCACCTGCGCATGCGTCCTACTAAACAAAGCACCACCTGCGCATGCGTCCTACTAAACAAAGCACCACCTGCGCATGCGTCCTACTAAACGAAGCACCACCTGCGCATGCGTCCTACTAAACAAAGCACCACCTGCGCATGCGTCCTACTAAACAAAGCACCACCTGCGCATGCGTCCTACTAAACAAAGCACCACCTGCGCATGCGTCCTACTAAACAAAGCACCACCTGCGCATGCGTCCTACTAAACAAAGCACCACCTGTGCACGCGTCCTATTAAAAGAAGCACCACCTGTGCATACGTCCGACTAAACGAAGCACCACCTGTGCATTCGTCCCACTAAACGAAGCACCACCTGCGCAAGCGTCCCACAAAACGTCCCTCAAAGGTCGTCCGTGAGTGACTGAGTGAGTGACCACAATTTGCCATGCATAGCCCACGGCGCCAGTTCCTGCGGTTTTTTTTAGGACAGGAAGCGGCCGTGGGGGACAGGAAGCGGCCTTACCGCGCGTTTTTTTTTAGGACAGGAAGTGGCCGTGGGGGACAGGAAGTGGCCTTACCGCGCGGTTTTTTTTAGGACAGGAAGTGGCCGTGGGGGACAGGAAGTGGCCTTACCGTTCTTGCAGATGGGGCAGCACTGCTCGGGCTCGTAGACGGGGTTGACGCACTCCGGGACGGCGCAGTCCGCCACCACGCAGTGCACCTCGTTGTTCGGCTCGCAGCGACACCATTCGCAGGGCGAGGGCTGGAGAAGGGAGGGGGAGAGGGGGAGAGGCAGAGAGAGAGAGAGAGAGAGAGAATGTGTGATCGGAGTCGAGCGAGCGAACCGTCGCCTTGCCCGCTGGGCCGTAAGCTCGGCCGCTCGGCGGTGACATAATGCGCTCGTAAAAGCCGCGGGGTAACAGAGGAGCCGCGGGGCGGCTCGCCCGCTCGATCCCGCGGCGCGGCGCGGTCGCCATTTTCTCATTACAGCACAGTCGAGCGAGTAAAACTAGCGGGGGCTGTTAGCGCTGGCCCGAGCCGTTACCTGGGCCGCTTAAGGGCGCGGGGCCGCTGTCGCCGGCTCTCGGGCGACCGTGGCTTTAACGAGGTTCGCCTGACACGGGGCTGGTGCGGTAAGTCAGTAACTGCAAAAATAATAATAAAAAAATAAAAAAATAAATAAAACGAAACAAATGGAATTTTTGAAGAATACAGCGGCGCTATGTCGAATGTCACCTGCGGCTGTTTCCCCCCCCGAGCTACCAGTGCGCACTGCCGTTCTGCATTAACTCCACTGGAGTACTTCAGCTGGAAGCCCCACGTTGTTATTTTGTCCAAACTTCAAGACAGGCCACTTAAAAGTGGAAAAAAGTTCAGCTGTTTGGAATCTTATTTATTTACCACGTAACTAAAAGATCCAGTATGATTTAAGCGAGTGTGCAAGTCTTTTATTTCAGTTATTTAACGTGTTCCTGTGACCCAGCACTTTGCGCAAGAGCTGTTTTTCTTGGTATGCGTATGTTTGCTCTGATACCAGCACGATTTCCCAGCATTCTCTGGGAAAAGCAACAAACTGCAAAACTACGGAATCTCTCGACACTCTGCCGGCATCCAGCGTGTCATGTGACAGGACGTGCCACCCTCCCCGGTAATTACAGCCCAATTTTACCGTGTCCCTCACCTCCAGCGGCTGCTGCCATTGGCCTCCGCAGCAGCGAATCACAGAAGCATCGCCGCCGGCCGCAGGCGGTTTCCCGGGCTTCCCGGCGTGTTTAAGCGAAGCTGATTCCCTGTGTAAATATTTAATCATATTCATAGCTTGCTCGCTACGTTACGCGAAAACGGCCGCGGGAGAAACGACGCGTCAAGCGCGTTGAGAACGGGCGATCGTGTTAAGCGGCTTCGTCCGTTTGCGGGTATCAAAATCGATTTGCCGTATTGAAATGCGGGGGGGAAAGTGCGTTCAGAAGACGGGACCCACGGCAATCAATCGCAGCGCATCATGAAGACATCTCAATTATGAACGAACGTGAATGAAGTGTTGCCGCGTGTGGGCCTGCAGAGTGCCATCCTTGGCACAGACACAGGGAATCGATTATGAATGAAACAAAAGGTAAATATAAGGATGTGGAGATGACAAAAGAAAGCCATTATCTTGCTCATCGCCAAGACAAAGCCATAGGCAAAGAAAGAGATGCATGGCCTGAAAAAATGCTATGGATTTATTCCTGAAGGAAGGCGGTTTCTAAAGTCCCCTCAGAGAGAGAACAGGAAGCACTGTAATCGCCTTTGTTATATGGTTCTGATGATTTGTGTGTGTGTGTGTGTGTGTGTGTGTGTGTGTGTGTGTTTCTAAAAAAAATAAAAAAAGACCAGAGGCCTTTGATAACGTCAGTTAAAGGACCAGAGACATTGTTGCATTGTTGCTCATAAACAAATCAGGCAGTTCTTTAGTTTAAAACGCCACCACAGCTTAATTTGCATAAAATAAAATGTAAAATAAAAAAATGCAATGCCTGGAGTCAGCATCGCTGTGAGAGAACTCACCCCACTAGGCACGACTCCAACATTTCTTTTTATTTATTTATTTATTTTTTTATTACCGCCGTGCAATCCATTTCGTGAGCTCCGTCCGCGCCGGATGCTCGCCGCTGTTTGACACGGCAAATCCCCGAGCATAATGGCGTATTAAATCGGCTTTCCGCGGCCCGCCGCAAACGCTCTTTCATGAAGCTCTCCTCCTCCGCTGTTCTATGGAGTCCGGCTGTTTTATGTGCCCCGGGGACGAGTCCGTGGCCGCGGCGGGAAGGCCGGTCAGGGAAGGCCGGTCAGGGAAGGACACGCGTAACGGTTCGGCAGCGCCGACGCTTCGTTGGCGGATGGCGGGGCCTCTGAAACGCCGCAGATTAGTCTCAGAGTGAACGCTCAAGCGGCCTTTTTTGTTTTCACTGATGGATTTGTGGTACGTTGCCCAGTTGCATTAGTGGTCACTGTTGTATGCTAAAATGTGGGGGACACTTTTTGAACGCGGTTATTATAATCGTTTGCACTCTCGAAAAGGATGTGTAAATATCCAACACATTTGTTTTTTGTGCTACTACTTCTGTGTTACTTTAAATACTTTTTTGTGTCAAAGATACTGCTTTCGTGTTGCAATTATACAGCTTATGTGTTACAAAGGGAGACCTTTTAACACCGAGTGCGTTGAAAGTAACACAAAATGCGTTGTCCTTAACTGGACATGGAGATACGTGAAAAAAAATGACACTTCAGGTGTTGTTTTTAACACATTTGTTCTGAGATTTTTGAGGAAACCTGATACACACCTGATCCTGATTCTATTAATCAAGGTGCTTAGCAATGACTCTAGTGATTGATTAGTAGAATCAGGTGTGTGCACCCACACTGGCCCTTTCTGGAACCCCAGCTCTAAAACATGAAAAGCACCTAATTAAGAAAAAATTAACAGCTTGTTAAAATTCTGGGATTGCTGTTGAGGTTGGAGTGAAAACCAGCATACACAGGGCCTCCCCCAGGACCGAGTTTGCGAACCACTGCTCTAAAGGGAGAAGTTGACTCGTGAATATTTAGCATATTTTTTTTTTTGGGTGCCTGGCAACCAGCGACGGAGGGATAAAAGGCCACATCGGGGATGTGGAAGGAGAGAAGCCTCGCGGCCGAACTCGCCCTCCGAGCGGTTCCCGGGCTCCTCGGCTCGCTCTCTTCGCGGGTTAATCGGGAGCGTGAGCAGCCGGGGCGCTAAGGATCGCCCCTGTTCCCCGGCGATAAGAGTCGCTTTCCCGACGGCGCGGGGGGCTCGTGAACGTACCCGAGGAAATCGCCTTTGGTTTGCGGCCATCTCAGTGCACGGAAGATTCCGATTGTGAGGGCGAGCTGAGTGAGGGTGGGATAGAGGGACTCTGCCCCGCTGCTAGTTTTCCCGGGCCTTGTTCTGTTTGCCTCGTTTTAACTGATAAACACGAGCAAATAACTGTGATTTGACTCAACTTTGTGGGTCATCCAGTGCAGTCTCTCCAAATAAAAAGCTCTAGATCCCCAGGAACAGGGTTGGGCAGCCCTGCTCCAGCTGTAGAATGAGGTGTGCTTTGTTAGCGTTGGAGTGAAAACCTACAGGATGGTAGATCTCCAGGAACAGGGTTGGGCAACCCTGCTCTTGCTGTTGAATGAGGGGTGCTTTGTTAGGGTTGGAGTGAAAGCCTACAGGATGGTAGATCTCCAGGAACAGGGTTGGGCAACCCTGCTCTTGCTGTTGAATGAGACGTGCTTTGTTTGGGTTGGAGCGAAAAACCTTACCAGAGGGTAGATCTCTGGGAAAAGAGTTGGTTATGAACGAATGAATGCATGGGAGAAAGACGACTAATTTCTGTCAAAAATCTAATTGCAGTCCATCTATTGGAAGTCGCACCTAATAAAGTTTGTTTAAGACACGTGTTTGACCAACAGGGTGACACCAACTGGGTTCTCCTGCACAAGGTTGCCTACCCATTCACAAGAATGATATGACACACGCCTTGTATTAAATTGCATTTTCAACAGTGCATTGAAAGTTCTTTCCAGCAGCCAGAGTGCCTATCAGTCCAATCAGGTTTCCTCCTGAGAACACAGCTTATTTCCAGTGCCTGGCTTCCATGGAGCAGCAACGGTTTTTCTGAGATTTCTTAGGCACGAAAAAGATAAAGAGGCAGAATTGCTAGGTTTTAAAATAATTTCTCATGCAATTTCTTCCTTTCTGGCAGTTCGGGCATCACATTTCTGAGAGAGAAGTTTCCGGTAGCTGTAGCTGCTTCATGCATAAAACCACAATTTAAAGGAATCGCACATTTTAAAAAAATTAAAAAAAACTCTTCATGGACCTCACTTCATAAACTATTCAAATTGCCTGGATGATTCAGAATAATATAAAAAGTCCAAAATATAACTGAAGCGGTACTTTTTAATGCATGCTAAAATATGCAGTGCACTTGTATAAATGTATCATTTGTTACAACTGAATATGTAAACGGGGTACTGTTCATACATTTTCCCGATGCGCTCCATATTTAGATATGCATTAAATAAGTTTATAATGGCCTGATTGCCAGTGGCCGTGCTTGTGTAATTACAGGCTAATACGGTGCAGACCACTTTGTAAATGGTAAATGGACTGCATTTATATAGCGCTTTTATCCAAAGCGCTTTACAATCGATGCCTCTCATTCGCCAGAGCAGTTAGGGGTTAGGGGTTAGGTGTCTTGCTCAAGGACACTTCGACATGCCCAGGGCAGGGTTTGAACCGGCAACCCTCCGACTGCCAGACAATCGGTCTTACCTCCTGAGCTATATCGCTATATCGCTATATCCTGAGCTTCGCATCGACACGGGCCCAACGTTAGCAGGCGCCGGCAGTGATTGTCAATGGCTCTGCGGAAGGTTCGAAAAGCAGGATTGCGGAAAGCGTCGTTAGCATGTTAGATGGACACGCTGACTGGATATCGCTGACTCGGCTGGTTCGGCGATCTCGAGCTCGTAAGCGGGGTGAAGGTGGCGACTCCTGTCGAGGGGTGCCGAGCTCGACGTGTCGACAGTCACGCTTCCCGCTCGGGCCGCCTAAGTCGCCCTAATCTTTCTGAGACAGCTTCTTTAAAAAAAAAAAAAAAAAAATGGGTACGCTGCCAATGATCCTTCGAGCGGCGCGTTTGCGGTGGATCAATGGAGGTGATTAGAAAAGGTCCTATGCTTCTAAAATCCATAGGTGCCACATTAGCTTAAATCGATCACGCTGCGTTTGATACCGCACGCTTTGCGAAGAATTAAAACGAGAGCGCTCATGGAGGGACCCGAGCTGCAAATATGGGCTGAATTACGAATGTGATTACAATGAAATGAAAGTCAATTCAGTTGGCTCCAGATGAAACTATGTTATCATCATGTATTATTTTGGAGAAAAAGAAATGTGTGGAGAAATATGTGCCTCATGTGTGAATCAAATTGCGTAATGTTATTTCTATTTCTACATATCTTCTTCTGCAGTCACTTGAGTGGGGCTTCCCAACTCAAAAGCAACGTTGACAGCTTTACTTCTGCTTTCAGCTTTATTGTTGTCATTGTGACTGTGAGAGATTGAGTCCAGCGGTCAAGGACTTCTTTAGATGTGGTCGGCAAGGCTCCGGAATTGTCTGTCGTTTAAAAGCGAGATGTTTTGCTTATTGCAATTTATTTCCTAAATCTTTATCAGTAAGGTTTCTTGTTTTTTAAATTTATCTTTTTAATGGCTCTCCTGAAAAATCCTCGATGCAAGATTGCTTTTAATTGCAGTTCTGCTCTCCTTTTCAAAGAGAAACAATTTTTAAAAAATGACATTTGCACTCACAGCTAGATATAATTTAGCTATTGGCAATAACAGAATTTATTTCTATTAGCGGCTTGAAAAGCCTGTGGAGACATCGGCCAAGTGCTTTCACCATCAGTTTGTCGTTGGGAACATGTGTTTATATAATGTGCTTGACAAATGCATCCTCTTTATGGTGATCACATAAGTATACGAATGCACTTACCAGAAAAAAAAGAAAACAGATCTTTGTTGATTAACACCTTCAGTGTATTTGCATATTCACTGGAAGCGTATTTTGCATAACCGGGTGATGAAATATACTTCATGCATCTATAATACATTGCAGTGCATCCATCAATGTATTGATGTGTACTTGGTGCCTTGCCTTGTATCTTGCCCATGAGGCACAAGATGAGATGAACCCATGCCAGTTTACCATGGTGAGCAAAATGAGTCAAAAGCCACTCAAAACTGGGGGGGTCGGGTCAGTGGTGCCCGTGGCAACCACATCTCGTTCCCCATTGGTGCTTCAGTCATAGTTTAACAAAGAGGAAGTTGAATAGAACCTTTGAGGAAACTGTTGTTAAACTGCGGATACTGCCCTAACAGTACCGTAATGGGAGGGGGGGGCGGGGGGAGGGAGGCGTTTCAACTTGGATCTGGATAGGGGTGGGTCCCATGCAATGTGCCCGTAGGGGGGAAAGGGGGAAGGGGGGGTGGAGGTTAGGGTTGGTGATGAAGAAAATGGGGGGGTAGCCGAAAATACATGCCAGACCCGCCAACGTCACAACAACACCTTACCAGCGTCAGGGGATGTGGAGCACAGAGACAGGGAGGAATCGGAGAAGAGAAACGCAAGGAAACTTTTCCTTTTTGGACCAGTTATAAAACCAAAACTGGCTCATAGCTTCGTGGTTGTTAGAACGGCCCGCTTCCTTTCAAATTCGCGAGACCTTTTAAAAAATCCTTTCAAATGTTCCAAAATGTGAAAGCTGAGTCATTATTTAATAGCACATGACTAATTATCAACGTGTTGTACTCAAGTAATGAGTTACCCCATCTGCAAGTTCCTTTATGGGGCTGATGTCTTTCTCGATTACTTGTGTAGAGCAATTTTCAGGCTAAAATGATTCACATCTCTCAGACTTGCTTGTGTTGCTACAGAGTGAATTAAAATAATCCGTTAGGAAGATAACACTGCAGTGCCCTTCACGGGAATGGCTGATCTCCTATAATACATGCCGCATCTATTTTCTCCTGCGATTTTTGCTCACGTCTTGACTTCTACGGAAAGGGGTTAAGGTCTTTCAAAGCACAGAGCATGGATTCAGTGTGACTGCATCCAGAATTGACGCAAGTTGTTCTGAATATTGTATTATTAATTGTAATGGCAGATACCAATACAAATTTCTCCAAATAAAAAAAGAAAGAAAGTACATTGCTAATTCTGGCCAGTGCATTGTTTACGACAGTATTTATGGACCAGAACTCATCTAAGTTCCGTTGTGACTTCACCCTTTTGTGTCAATGAGCTGTGAACCGCAATAACGCCAGACCTAATGCCTGGTTTTTCGTGTGAGACCACACCTTCAGTGACACTGCATTTAGAGTTATAGCTTCAACGGATGCCTTTAGTTCCTGACGGAAACCTCCCTTGTGAGGAAGCCCAGATCCTGTGTTTAGCAAATCTAGAGTGAAGTTGTAATATACTTTTTTTTTTTTTTTTTTACTAATTACTGTATAATTTATAGGGCAAGGGAGCAGAGAACAGGGAATTGCTGCGACCCTCGCTTAGAGGGGGTTAATTAAAATTTTTAAGAGTCACAACTTTTTTTTTTTTCTTCCATGCGGTTTTTTCATTAATTTTCTTCCAGCGGAGTCCAACTGTGGCTAAACTGTGGCATTATTTTTTTTTTGAACATTTTTTTCCCTCTTTGTAAACATCAAGTGTTCATCAGAAAAGCTAGCGGAGAATTACGCTCTGTGTGAAATTAACATTGCCTACTTCCTGCCTGTTCCCGCCCGCTTCACTGAGGGAGAGAGCGAAGATATAAAAGAGGCAATGATCCCGTTTTGAGTGGGGGGAGGGGCTGTGGGGTTTGCCTTGCGTGTCTCTCCCTCCACGGCGGGGCTGTCTCTCTCTCTTTTTGGCGCCCCCCCACCCCCCCGTCCGTCCTTCCTCTGTCCCTGTGCTCAGCGCCCACCTGACCCACCCTGGTGATCCCGAGAGCGCGGAACCGGACCGGTCTGAGTTCACATCCCAGCTCTAGCCAGTCCGCCTGGGATCTGAACTCACCCTGTAGCTCCAGGGTCTTGATTGCAGCCGGGCGGCGGCGGCGGGGGCGGCGGGGGGGCGGGCGTCGTCCTCGGCCGACGGGGAGCCCTGTAGGTGAGACCCCTGCTGGGGGTGAGTGGCACATCGTAACGAGCGCAGGGCAACACAACAGCAGTACAGGCCCCCTGCCCCTCGCCCCACCCCGCCCTGTCCCGCCCGTCCCGTCCCGTCCCGTCCCGTCCAGAACACAGGCCCCACCCGGCTCACCACCACAAGGCTGGCATGTACTTTCGACCGGCGTATCACCAGACCCCGCCCAGTTCTGTGTCAAAGCGTCTTTTGTGGTGGAGGATCTCTGAATCTCTGGCATGGCTTGACCAGGCTTGGGATACTGCTTGGTTCGGCATACGTTGTGGGGCTATCAATCTGCCAATTCAATGAGTTATTAAGCCCTACTCACCCCCATGATTTAATCAATCCCCACAAACGGAATTTTGCTTACAATGTGCATAAAGTTCTACTTTTGCTAACTCTAAGCAAGTTTGCTACAATCCGTTAACTGGACACACATTACTAAAAATATGTATTCCTAAAGTCTTCATGGTGCATTAATAAATGTTATTGGCCACAGTATAATATAGATCATTGAGAAGCATGTTTTTTAGGAAGATGGTCTGCACAATTACTGGTATTTTAGAGTACAGAAACCTGCAAATGAAGGACTGTTTCCCTTTTTATCATTGTGTTTAGTTATGCTAGGTAGCTGAAACTAGGGCTTGACTGATAAAAGTGAAATGTTCTCCGTACGTAGTCTACTCGTTAGTGGCAGTTTTATTGTTTTTTAATCGCTGTGCACTGCTTGGATACCTTTTTCTTTCTTTGACACAAAAAACGCTTTTGGACCGACTGCCATGTCTCTAGATTTACACCTTAACTGATCAATGCATTCGCTAATTGACCTATCCACTTCTAGCTCAGTGCCATTAAGAGAGTTAGTGACCATAAAGTATCCCGGGAATTTGCAACCACAGAGCGAGTTCGTCTGACTCAAACAGTCCAATTTCCAGTTTCTAGGCTTGCACATTTTCTGCCTTTTTTTTTTTAACGGACATCACAACGGTTCTACCGTCTGGACGGGCCCTTCTTGCCGACGGTCTCGCCTCGTTGCGACTCATCTGCCTTTCAAATGGCTGATCGGTTGCCGTGGAAATCAAACGCGGGGCCGAAGAAAATCGCTCGGAAGGCCGTACAGGAAGTGTCACCCGCGGCGAGTACTCATCAAAGCTCGCCGTCCTAATGAACAGAGCCACTTAGCACCTGGAAGACTCCTCCTGTTTATATTAAACTTGCTCGCAGACGACCGTACTGTAGTTCGCGTTTAGCGAGTCGGAGGGTTTTCAAAGTCACGTGAAATCAATCGCCGCCCCAGCGTATCGAACGTGGACGACTTTTAATATCAGCTCACGCCACTGTCGATTACGAGTCCGAATTCTTCCCGCATGGCACGGTTTATGTGACTAATTTCGGGGGAGTCGCATTTTTTCTCTCCGTTGCTCTCCTTCCGAATCCTCCCTGCCGCCTTCTGTTGGGAAATCTGTTCTGTGGCGGCCAAAAATTGATTTTGGTTATCACGTAGCTCTGAAATGTTCCTCTTTTTTTCTTCTGCAAAGCCTGCCCAAGGTGGTATAAGCTCTGGGGTTAGGAGAACTATCGATGGAATTGATACCTCATCAAACCGGTGGCTTCTGCCATTCTTAAGAGTTTGTGTGCAGACATCAGAACTCGGGCTTAGCAGCCTGCTAACAGTAGCATCTAGTCTCTGATTAGAATGGATTAAATACATGGATCACTGATCCAAGAGGTTGGTCACAGAAGCCTCTATAACCAATAATGTACATCACTTACACACCCCTCCTAAAGCCCTGTTCACACACACACACACACACAGTAGCCTTTTGCTTAGAACTAATGTCCCAATATGTCTTGCGTTTTTATTCGTTATTTGTCTTCCCTTAATGATTTGACTCAGCCTTGCAGTGAAATCTGCAGCAAACAAGAAAAATTAAACATAAGTCACATAACTTAAACCGCCTCTGCCATAGCCGCTATTGCTATAGATTATGTTACAAATTAGAAGAATAATCGCGCTGTAGAGGGGATGGTAACCTTGGTAATAAACAGCCTCTTTGGGATGATATATTTTAGTCTTTATGGACTCGAGGAGGGCAGTGCACTGGTGCGGTGGATAGCACTGTCGCCTCACTGCAAGAAGGTCCTGGAAAATGTATCAAATCCTGACCGGGGCCTTTCTGTGTGGGGTTTGCATGTGCTCTGCACAGAGTTCCTCTGAATTACGCTTTGGGCGCTACATTCTGCAAACGGCTATATTAATAAAGCTGTTATTATTATTAGTATTGCGATTATTATTATGACTATTGTCATTATTATTACTCCAGTCTCCTCCGCAGTCCAAAGACGTGCAGGTTAGGCTAATGGTTGAGTGTGAATTGCCCGTAGGTATGAGTGTGTGAGTTGAATGGTGTGTGTGTCTTGCGATGGATTGGCAACCTGATCAGGGTGTACTCCTGCCTCTTGTTCAGTGCATCCTGGGATAGGCCCCAGCCCCTCCAGGACCCTGACCAGTAACAAGTGGGTTAGATAATGGATGGATGGGTCCGGGTCCAGCCAGCCTCATTCAGCCAGTGTGGAAAACCTTCCCATGACTTCCTGCATCTAGTCCTGGGAAATAGTTTTTTTTTCTTCTTTTGTCTAGGAAAACACTCTGTGGGGAATGCAGATTGGTTTATTAGATTCTGAAGGATGGCTCAATGATCACCTCTGAACAGTGACAGCTCATGAAACAGAGACCGAAAACCTCACGTTTGTACTAATCAGCATTCAAAACCTGTTATTGGTTGTTTTGCTTGATTAACAATCAGAAGTTAATTATCGGACTAATCGGCACCAGGCAGCAGCTAATTACCTTTCAATTAATTGCATTTTGCTCTTTGTATTTATATCAGGAAATTACATGACATATTTTCTGATTACTTGACCATGGTCAGTGTGTGGTCAGTACGTATTTGGACAGTGAGACAATTTTTGTAGTTTACTCTCTGTTCTCCAGCACATTGGATTTGAAACGAAACACTGGATATGAGGTTAAAGTGAAGACTGTCTGCTTTAATTTGGAGGTTTTTACATACACATGAGGTTAGCTATGTAGGAATTGCAGTCCTTATACATAGCATTATACATCGGGGGACCAAAAGTAATCAGATAATTAGCTACTCAGCTTGTTTCTTGGCTAGTTGTGTGTTGTTGGGTCATTGTTTAATCACAAGAAAGCTAAGAAAAACTGTGGAGTTGATTCTAGGTGTGGAATTTGTGCTTTTGGAGTCTGTTGCTGTTGTCTCTCAACAAGGGGACCAAAGAAGTGTCAATGGCAAGTAAAGCAGGCATTTATAAGGTGAAAGAATCTGAATTAATTGATCAGAGACATAGCCACAACACTGGCTGTGTCAAAAGCAACTCTTTGGTACATTGTTGTGAAGCAAGAATGCATATTGTGGGCTCAGGCTCAGCAATAGCACTCAACCTGGTAGACCACAGAAGACCACTGTAGTGGATAACCAAAGAATACTTTCTTACATTCGTGAAGAAAACTAATTTTCAGCTGTCGAACACATCAAGCACACTCTCTAGAAGGTAGGCGTAGATGTGTCCAAGTCTAAAATAAAGAACTCCTCACTTCAGGATTCACTACAAGATGCAAACCACCAGTAAGCCTCAAGAACAGAACGGCTAGGTGAAAGTACTTGGGGAAAAAATTGAAATAGAAATTCTGGAACTCTTATGGACAGATCTGATGAGTATTAACCTGTACCAAAGTGATGGGAAGAGAAAAGATGGAGAAAGACAGCAATTTAATGCAAAGGATTTGCAACCAAGCACTAAATATGATGAGCTTGTTTAAAGGTCTATTATGCAGGATTTTCACCTTGAAAATATTACAGAACTACCATGCTCAGTCATTACGATGATGCAATTGCAATCTGTGTCTGTGTGCACTTCTGCCCAGTCCTTGCTTGTCTGCCTGTTAATCTAAAAAAAGTATTTGCTAACTAAATTCAGTTATGTTTGCCTAAGTTAGCTGGCTGGTCATGATGGCCTGAGAATTGAACAACTTATGTGTGCTTGTGTTACAGAATTTTGCCGTACTTGCAGGCAGGCTAGAACAGACTGAACCCTGCTGGTGCTGAGCTAGCAGTGGCTAGCATAGCATCTAGAATCTCAGATTCTGGATGACCTGAAGATGTTCATACAAATATAAATGTGTTTGTGCGGGTGCTCAACGAATTAGACGGTCCCAAAATGCGCTGATTTGCACGATAGTATTTTCGTTGGTCTTCACGGCAATATGTAATCATGGAGGATTTTCTTGTTCTGAAGTGCGTTTTGCATAATTACCTCGATCAAAACCGAACCCTGTCTTATCTGAATTCTCTAGATTCACGTGAAGAGAACTAATGCAACCATGAAACACTGTTTCAAAATGGGTTGTTCAGCTAATTGGAATTGGCATGCTTCTTAAGCCCACACAGAAAAGGCCTGGCTGGGATTGAAACCAACAACCTTCTTGCTGTGAAGCAACAGTGTTACCCACTGCAACACCACCATAATAATAACAATAGTAATAACAATTATAATAATAATCAATCCACCCATTGTCTATACCCGCCTACCCTGGACAGGGTCACGGGGGGGTGCTGGAGCCTATCCCAGCATGCATTTGGCGAGAGGCAGGAATACACCCTGGACAGGCCGCCAGTCTGTCGCAGGGTACACACACCATTATTAAGAAGAAGAAGAAGAAGAAGAAGAAGAAGAAGAAGAAGAATGTTATGTTCATCTTTAATTAGCAAATCTACAGATTTATGTCTTCTGTTGGTGTTGTCTAATGTAATCTTGGAGTGACAGCGTGGGTGAAATATGTAGGAGACATTCAGGGTCGCGGTTTTCTGCTACAGTAAAAAAAAAATACAGTAATCCTCGAGTGATATAAAAGTCAATTACCTCAAGAAATATGTGTGTGATGCAGTTGCTGATAAAACTGACACAGTATAAAATATCATACTGGCATGTCATTACAGAAGCCTGTGTAAAAAAACCTTGCCCGTATAATTACAAAAACAAGGAATATTGATCGTTTTTAATAACACACTAAATTGCCCCAACAAGTTCTGGGGTCAATTTTGGATCTGATTACTGCAGTGGCAAGCCATACCAGGCAAACGATGCAGGCCTGAATTTAATAAGCTAATATCCAGCAGTGAATGTAAATAACACCCTCAAGGTTGTTGAGCTGCAGATTCTGTAGATTCTGTAGCTGCATCGCGATAGCTTTAGCATTGGGTTTCATTCCTAGTTGATTTTGGTTTTACAACTTCAAGGCTTTCTGATACTCCTTTAGTCTCCAGGACTTGTGGATAAAACAGGTAATCCGGTGACCTCTTCTCCGTGCAGACGGCAGTATTTGAAATGAGATTTTAAAATGTAATGACCCCAGAATATGAGTTAACCCATGGAAGGTCACCTTGCCATTGAAAAGTCAAGTGTCTCTTCTTGTGTGTGGGATACACTGTAGGAGAGCTGTTATGCTTCCCCTAAAGCCAGCTTTGAATGCTACGATATGCTCTGTGCCAGACTCTTGCCGGTGGTGTAATTGCTTTAGTTTTTTTGCTTCGTTTTGGCTTCTCATAGGCTTTAAGAGCGGTGGTCAAACTGCACGTTGAACTTTGACTCTGTTTTTGGCGGGTGATTGAAGTAAGAGAGCATTACAAATCCGCCACACAACTGCCAATCACCCCTGCTGTCACCATGGCACTTCAAAACAATTTTAGGACAGTGTGGCGTAATTTATGGGTGGGGTAGAGGATTACAGCCCCATCCACCACCACCTCCCCCACCCCACCTCCCTCCCCACACACAAATAATACAAAATATTAGAATTCACTAGAAATTATCATTTCAGAGCTGTTCTTCAAAACCCCTATGGAGTTGCAGTCCCCCCTCCCCCCCAAATTTTCAAAATAAATCCACAACCCTCACACCTGACTACTGCATCAGTTCAGAATCTCTGCACACGCCTGATCCTTCTATCACAGGACAACACCATGGAATGAAAGATCAACCTCAACACGGCACTACCACACACTCCTGAAACGGCACAGCGCCGACGCATTTCTCCGGTTGTCACAGCCAGCTCATTCCGCATTCACAAAAAGGCCGTTCCGAGCCGCTATATTGTGCCGTTTGATGTTCTCTCAGCTGTATTATGAGAACATCTGTCAGATCAGGTGTAATATTTGCCAGAGCTTTGAGACACAAAAGGAGCTGCTGGCTCATAAAGCCAGAAGCTTTGTACTGCTTTTTTAAATTTTTATTTACGCTGGGCTGTTCCTGCAGCCTGTTCTCTATTTGCCCTCCCCACACAGTCACGGCCCTTTTGTGCTGCGATTGTGAAAATTGTTTCAGTGCTACTCGCTACTGTTCCTTTACATTCTGACCCTTATATAGTAAGGTCCATTACTTCTATACTGCTGGGGTGGGGGGGGGGGGGTCATATTAGGGTATGGTAATGACTTTCATTTTGTGTTGCTCCCAGCAGTATGTGGAGCTGAGGCTCGGGTTTCCCTAACAGTGACGCACGCGCACTTCCTGCCCCGGTTTGGTAATGCCATTGCGCCCGTTCCAGTGCCAACCACGACCAGGGTTGGTCCAGAGCGCCAGCTCAGTCTGAAGGACACTCCCCGGGTCGCCCCTGCATTAGCCCCCTGCCCTGGTGGATTGCTGCCTGTGCCAGCATGCAGAGGAAGTGGCAGGATGGCTGCCTGACTCAGCAGGGCAGAGCTCAGCTGCTGAGCAGAAAACACGGACCGGATTCAGGATCCAGGATTCAGTGTAGTCTCCACTCTCCTGAATCTGTGTAGGAGTCTACAGTAGAGCTGCCGAGGTTTAGTTGTGGTTAGTTCTCTTTGCTGATAGGCTGAGAAGGTTTAGGTGATGGTAGTATTCTTTGCTGATAGGGTGAAAAGGTTTAGGTGATGTTAGTACTCTTTGCTGATAAGCTGAGAAGGTTTAGGTGATGGTAGTACTCTTTGCTGATAGGCTGAGAAGGTTTACGTGATGTTACATCTCTTTGTTGATAGGCTGAGAGGGTTTCGGTGACGTTGCTACTCTGCTTCAATGTCAGTGTCACATCTTGGGGACGTGTGCACAACACAGAGCTGATCTTCCACATTTACCCAGGAGAGAAGCATCGGGAATGCACATGGTTTCGATGAATTTGGCCTTTCCAAAGATGCAGCTACTGTGTGCTTCCTGAAACATGAAAGTACTCGGCTTATTGCACATTAATATCTGTTTTAGGGAATCTCAGAAACAAACTTGTTTCAGAGCATCCACTTTGACTATGAGGGGAACACAATGCAGCTTGT
The DNA here is from genome assembly GCF_018555375.3 of Anguilla rostrata. Taxonomy (NCBI): domain Eukaryota; kingdom Metazoa; phylum Chordata; class Actinopteri; order Anguilliformes; family Anguillidae; genus Anguilla; species Anguilla rostrata. The sequence continues at coordinate 69,661,546 of NC_057935.1, read as the reverse complement.
CAAATATGGTTCTGAAAATGCATCTCTGTGTAGCTCTGTTGTGACAGGCCCAATGACTGTAATACTCCACAAGCCAGTGCAATGTGAAATGGGAAAATGCGTTTCAGAGATGGAATAATGACTTTCCCCCCAAAATCTACCCCAACCCACCAAAGACTGAATTACTGAGGAATGCCCGACCGACGTAGGTAATGTCCATGTGATATTTCCCTTTTGTGACAACAGAAATATAACAGCACCCCCATATCTGAGTGGTCTTGCATGCTGAATGGATTTTTATGATTTTGCAATCAAAAATACTTGCCAGACTTTAAACTCAAATGCATGCTGATTCAACAACAACATCAGCAAAAACAACAGCAATAATAAAATAAAAACATAAAAAATAATCAAAATGGAATGCTTTGTTGGATTTATGTACTCTCACAACCCTTTGATCAAAGCACCAGTGATAAAAATAGCTGAAGAAGAATAAATGAGAGTTAAGAAAGATAAGCATAAGAAATCTAACTGTACTACTACTTCTGGCTTTCCTGTACTACTAATCCTGGTCCATTTTTTTTGCATTAGTGACTTCCCCAAAGTAAAAACAGTATCTCTGTTTTACCACTAGGCATAGATGGCAAACTACTGCAACAACTATGGGGGTCTGCCAGTAGATCCAGGTGTTGCAGCTTAAGTGTCTATTCTTGTTTACTACCTCTAAAACAGTACTTGGCGCAGACTGTCAATAAGACAACTGAACATGTTGTGGTGTTGATAATTTGAGAGTGATAGTCCTTTAAGACAGAGGCTGACTGTGTGTCAGAGATATTCAGTCAGTGTCTCTACCCATTCGTGGGGCAGTGAATTCTCCACTTTCCTGTAACTAAAAGATATGCATGTCAGGTTGGGTATACTCCTACCATTGCCCTTGGCCAAGGCACCGGGCCTAGGAACTGGAGTTGGCCTCCAGGCACTGCACAGTGGCCGCCCCGCTTCTCCTAAATAGCTTTAGATGGGTCCAATGCGGTGGAAAACGAAAATATAACTTAACTTAAAGAGGTGCTCTATTCGGTATGTATGTGTTGCATTTCCGCAAAGAACTTCGGGAACGAGCACTTTGGGCGGACAAGGTCGTCGCGCCACTCGGCACGCGGGAGAGCCCGCTTTTGCGAGCGCGGTTTAATAATCCGCCGGACCTAAGAGACCTCTTCAGAGTAAACAGCAGCGGCTTTCTCCTCCCATCGCAATTTCCGAGTTGCTCCCAACGGCTCGCAAAATACCCTTCTCTGCCCTTAGCGCGTTAGCACTTGCTCTCCCGCTCAACAACTTTGTTTTGATTTTTTTGCAGATGATGTTCCCACGTGCCAACGAAAGTGTGCAGTCACCGTGACATTTAATGACCCCGGGTATATCTTTTAGGTTGTCGGCTTCTGTTTAAGGACCGCAGTAATAACCGGCACAGCGACGATAAACAAGAACGCTGCTCCGCCATCCGTGAAATCGGCTTGTTTGATTGTTGTATTGTAAACAGAAATGTAATATTTAATGGACAAATGCCATGCAATTACTCTTTCAGAAGCTTTTCAGTGCAGACAAGACTAACTAATGTGTCTGTGGTATAAGCTGAAATGATCCAACAGGCATTGACATTTTACTACAGATTCTCTATAAAGGCCAACAAGCAAACGCCAGATCCCTCAGTATGCCAGCATATTTAATATGATGCAATAAAGCATGCATTCCCTTTTCTTGAAACCAGCAAACGTCTCCTAATGTCCTTGTGTTTTCCCCACAGTAAAATTATATGTAATGGAAAATCTGCATCGGAACAATAAAAGAGTCCAAGAAACACAGACAGTAATGCGTTGTTTCATCCAACCCCAACGCCTAAGAATCACAAGTCATATGAACCCAGTGAAATGCCAGTTTTGATACAGCTTGCGTTAAATTTGCCCCGAGCGCCGTCGGTTGGATTAAAAAAAAAAAACTTGGAATGAAGCCAGGCGTGATTTTTCCGAGTGTCGCCATTAATTAGACGAACAGCGTTGAATCAACTCTGATAGAGTACATTTACTCCGAGAGAGCATATTCAATCCATTTTCGGCTCATAAAGTCTGTTGGAGTAGGACTGAGATGGAATATTTTACCGTGTATTCCAACGGTTTTCCGCCCATAATATTAAAATATGTGGTTCGATAACGGAGATCTCTCCACGTGAAATAAGGAGGTGTTGCGGATTCCAGTCGCTGAGCTTTCAACGGTTACCAATGGTAATGGCTAGTAAGCGTGTGCGTACATAATATATTTCAATGAATCCAAGTCGGTGAAGGGGGGAGAACCTGCCCCTTTTGCCCCCATGACCAATGCCCCCCTCAATTCACTTATAATAACAAATAATATTGGTGCTGTCATTTATTTTCATTTTCGTGTTAGAAACACATATACTGCACCACAATAACTGGGTTATGTTTTTTTCTTGATTAGTGTTCCCCTTTTCTCACTTTGCGCACCCGCCCCTGAAAAGCTCGCTGTGCAGCCCCGTGGCTTGGTGAATATTAACGTCACTATTTTCCCCACACCTGTAGGTTTACATGCCAAAAGTACAGCAGAAAGACAACTCTGTAAAACAGTCGGATATAATCCCTTGCTATGAGACTTGCTATCAACCAGGTTCGTTGCAGGCAAATGTAAAAAAGAAAGAAAGAAAACAAAACAGATAAAACGTTTTAAATCGTATGACTTCGTAGTAGAATGCGTCTTACCTTGTCCACCATTGCAACTTTTCAACATGTAGCAGACTGTGAACAAATGTGACAACCATGTAGGCCTACGTAGTGTGTATGTTTTATAATCTTCGCCAATTACTTCAATAATAGCTTATAATGAACACACACAGTATGTTCGTTCTGAAGTGGATTGTGTCGCTGGGGTATATAGTATTGCTATTAGCTATCCTTGTTATCGGCTATAATCCATCGTTGTCTTTATTGTTACATAAATGTGTTACAATAATGGAAATTATTTATGGAAATGATTTTCATTATTTGGATTGCTTTTTCCAGTGGATTTCAAGTGGACGTATGCCCTACCTTAAACTCTTCCAGGATTTTGTAAGTCTTTCCCCGATATTCACAAAAGTTTTTGACCTCCTTGCACTCCGGACAGCAACCGTTATGTTCCACTTTGGTGCACTTTGGGTGTATTTTGGGACACTCCGGTTGATCGCACACGGGACCGTCCTCCGTGCACTCGCAGGGGCAGTTTGAGTGGCCGGGAAAGAAGCGCTCTCCGAGTTTGTACACGAAGCCACTGTCGTCGACGCAGCCCTTGCCTCTGTAGTCGTCGAAAATGACGTCATTGCTTCCCGTCCGGTCGGCCTCGTCCGCGGGGTAATCCTCGGGAGTGATGGACGCCGGAAAGACGGCGGCATTCAGAGCGAGAAGGACGACGCAGGTCGCTGGAACAGGAGGGCCCATCTTTCCCCGCGGTATTCCTATGCATTGAATGAAAGGGGCTTATCTCTCTGTAGTTACAGCCTACATCCTCTGAACAGCACATGTAGTCAGTATATCTCTCATAATTCAGTAAATATATAATAGTTAAAACTTCTTTTCCAAATGCATGATTCATGGAGAGCATACAGCCCGTCTGGGTGCTATTAGCCTACTTGTATTTCAAGCGTAGCCGACTATTAACAACGACTATTTCAATAGTGCTGCTTGAAAAGACATTAGTTTATTCATATAGGCTAATTCAGTATTAACTGGGTGTAAATATAATTTAACGAAAACCTAGGCCTGTGCACATTTAATCTCATCATTTGCTGAATCTGATAGATACAGAGTGAGCCCGTAAATGTTGTCACGTTGTACTTTGTACGTAGTTCTGTTGAACTTTACATTGCGAAGTTAAACCACCCGAGAGCTAACACATCCACAAATTAGGCTACAGCAAGAGACACCAATCAAATTTTTAAAAATCGTGTACTTCATCTCATTCAACTGAAGCGTATGACTGAATGGCCTCGTGTGCTTCACAAGTGCAGCGACATTTAGCTTGGGTTCCCAACTCCTTTCGTGAAACGGCCACGGACACAATTCTACAACTTCAGAAAGTCAGGTTGCTTTTTTTTTTTTTTTTTTTTACTTTTTTTTTCGCCAACACCCAGTCCTCCCCACCCCTTTTCTTTTTCATGCAACCAGTGTTCTTGACAGCGTTATATACGTGTGATAACTAGCAAACTATATTGTCTTCTGTTTTAAAAATCTGTAACTAGGCTACATTTCAACCGTTGCCGGGTGATCACGTGTTGTGATCATCATTTTGGCCAGGTCTGGATTAGGGTCAATAACCTACCTGTTGTGAGAAATACGCCAACTGCGGTTTTATTCCTCTAAAAAATTCCACCCTGCAAACGAAATGCATGGAAGAGCATGGCTATCGCAATATTTATCTACTCTCGAGGTTTCAGACAAATATAATCGCTAAATCCTGCAGCGGACTAGTTCCAGGAAACGTTGTCAATAATTACGCGACCAATAAGTTGCTATATTCATAAATCAATTAACCTTTTTTTCCCAGACCACTGAATCAGTAATCACGGTAAGATCACATATGTCCGTCTTTCTGCGGTTTACCAACTCCAGTTATTGCGTCAGGCTTTATACTGAATTCCACGTCGTTCATAACTAAGTCCAGAATGCGGACTTGATTTCAAATAATGCATTCGCGACGGAAGAAATGAGCCATCAAATCGCACACGACTGTAATCTGGTTTCAGGATCCAGGGTGGTGTTTATCATCATCCTGCAACTGAAGGACAGCTCATTTATTGATTGATGAATAATAATTGGCTGTTGTATTCAAACATGCAGGCTATTTACTGTATAACCACATCTGACATTAAATAAACAACGGTGACAATAATTTCAGAGCGTCGGTGATCATCACAAGCGCATATGCAATGATATGAAATATAAGGAGCTGCCCTGATGTAAATGGGAACGAAGTAGATTTAAAATAAAATCGCATTGTGTTGCACTGGAACTGACGATCAATGGACATGGGGTGGCATTGGTACTGACTGACTCACCGCGTTTAAATGGTCTGGTTCCAATTTGTTGGATTAGGAATCGTGCGGATCCTGTCCCCTGTTGGACTGGTTAAGCGGAGAGCGCAAGTTCCTCTTGAACCATTTGGCAAAGAAATATTGTCAGAATCCCGCGGGGATAAGTAATCCGTATTTCACTTTGTCTCTTGAAGAAATGAATATATCACTGTCGCTGTCCATTCCAATGCTCTGTAAATAGCACGAGTGAGGTGTTCTTTGCATATAACCTGATCGGGGGCATGATTACCGTTTTCCTCTAGTAAGTGTAAGCGACAAAAGCAGGAAAAAAGACCCTTAATGATCTCTGTAATGGAAAAACAAGGGAACGCTAAAAGCAGTGTATACGGTTATAATTCCAGTTCATTCGAACATCCAGTATACTGAGCAGCATTTCCATTTTAACTTCCAAATTCTGCAGATGCGTCGCAAAAGGCAATAAATAAATTAGTAAAAGGAAACAAAAAAACAGTCGGTTGTATTTTTCTTGTTGTATACCTCCAGTGCGCCAATAATATGCAAACAAGAAGATATTATTGAAATTTGCCAACTTTAAGAAGAACGCGAGCTAACTGTAAGAAAATAAGACATTCCATTTTCCACTGCGCATCCCAGCAAAGTTAAAGCTTCCACATAACAGGTCGTAAGACGAAATCTAATCCGTTTCCCGTCACAGCGAGGAATACAGCTGCTTCGCGTTCCTACAGCACCGATGCAGTGTACGGAGCCATGGGGGGAAAAAAGCGCTCTTACTCAAGTTCGACCAAAGCCAGCCGAGTGGAGAACAGAAGAACGATTCATCCCGACGAACCGCCTCCGCGAGCGTGCAAGAGCGCGCTCTGAGTTGTTTCAGCACCGCGGACAGAGTCCGCGTCAGCACTGGCGCTGTTCAGGCAAGCACCAGACTCCGCGAGACTGAACTGAACTGCGGATTAGTTTTCCTCTCCTCTGAACGGGAGGGCACGCGCGTGATAAGAGTGACAGTGCGTGGCTCCCTCGAATTGCTGAGTATTGAGGCAACCTTGTTTTAAAGCAGCTTTACTTGTACGTTCTGAATAAAGGTGCCAGACGGAAAGCAGCGGAATCATTTTCTTAATTCTATGTAAGAGATAGGGTTTTGGGGGATATTTTGCAAGGAAAACAGCTGTACCCATAGTATTTTCCAAAACGGAGAGAAAAAGCCCTCAAAAGTTCAATAGTACCGCACGAATCGAGAGCGAACAGCCATTTTTCGTAATGTTACAAAATGTGAATGTTTACGTAAAACGTGGGTTTTACTGAAGTCGATGCTGCGTTTGCATGTATAAAATTCTAGTAGCACCGTTATCCCCATAACAGATCACACAATCTTACTGGCAACTGCTTTACTGAAGTTTACCCATAGGGGACACTGGCTTCCTACATTAAAAGCAATATAATGAAAACTGAAACAGAGCGTCATGTATAATAAAATATCGATAGTGTAAAATTAATCGTATGCCGTCTTTTTATCGGCGCTATTCCAATCTTTAGTTTAGTGAAATTTGCAACGAGCAAGCATTTGAGTGAAAATCCCGACTATTTCATTTATTGGGATAAAACACTGAATCACTTTTAAACATTGCACGGTTTCGTTTTAGGATAAGACATATCTTAAATTACAGATAAGTTTGTAGCAAGTACGCACTTCCCCTTTATTTGGTAGCATCTCGCGCTGGATTCAGAGACCGCACCCGATTGTAGGTGGATTATTGATGAAGCACGTGGACAGGTCATTTGCCTTGACACAAACGATGACGATAGTAAGACATTGTAGGGTCAGTGGACAGTGGACAATGTGTTAAATGGGAAAAAATTGTTGGGTCACTGAGCGATATATTAAATGGATACAATCTGCAGGGGCAGCGAGTGTGTTTCCATCTGTAGATTCTGCCATCGGTATTTACTTTAATATAAAGTATATTAACTTTCAATTCACGTCATAAAAAGCATTCCCATTTGCTGCAGTTAATTGGCACGTGTCATCTACTCGATGCTAGGAACCCAATATATGTGCATATCCAATGGTTTTGTAATTACTCTAATGCTGACCTGCAGAAATCTGTTTTGTTAATGTCGAAGCGAGACTCGTTCCCGGGCCACTGCAGACAGCTTCTCTCAATTCAGAGAGAGAGAGACGCCGCCTGTATTGCTACGTAAAGATGTTGACAAGCAGCAACGGGCTTTGGCGCGATAATACATCGGGCGCTATAGCCGTTGGCAGCCGTGCATTTTCAACACAGAAGCAGCTGATATATCCCTCCTCTCTCCCGCCTTACTTAAACGGAAGCAAGGGACGCGCGTGTGTAACGGTAATGTAATCGGCTATGGTGCTATCTACTGCAAGATTCAGTAGCAGCGGACAGAAAGAGAGAGAGAACCCAGATGATTAACTTGTATGATTTATTCTTGAACGGTTGTCCTGTATGGTTGACCGAACGAACAAATTACATTTATAAGGTACCCTTAATCACTTCCAGGGACCTCATACAGAAAAAAAAAAGAAAATAATTCCATCATCAGAATCGTTTTCCTAAGCAATACCCCATCCAGACTACATTACATTACATTACATTACAGGAATTTGGCAGACGCTCTTATCCAGAGCGACGTACAACAAAGTGTATAACCATAACCAGGAACAAGTATGACGAAACCCCTAGAGAGAAGTACCGGTCCAAGTACAGGGAACAACCGCATAGTTCAACTTGGACCCTGGTGGTTAAACTGATTAACACTAACGACGAGAACGGCAACAACGCAATCTATGGAAAAATAAAAATAAATAAAAATACAAGTAGTCGTTAAGACTGGCGCATCAACTAAGTCACCTATTAAACAGCTGCCTAGTTACACCCCTAAGTTTAGTCATTTACAGGGGGGGGGGGGGGGGGGAAGGGAGGGATGGGGAGAGGTGCAGCCTGAAGAGGTGGGTCTTCAGTCGTCGTTTGAAACGTCGTTTGAGACTATCCAAACCAGTTGCACTGCGCTTTATCCACTGAGTTGGAGAATAATACACACGTGATATATTCCATACTGGCTACTTTTTTTTTTACAAACAACCCATTTAGTGTATCGCCCTACATCAGGCTATGAGCCGTCAAGACTCTGCTTGATCTCATCTTCATTTTTATTTATTTTTTGTTGTAGTTCAGATGATTTAATGATCAAATACACGTACACAGCACCAAACACACTGCGCATGCATACGAGAAATGTAAAAATACCCAAGGTTTTTATACAAAAAAAAAAAAAAACATCCAGGTCCATTTCTCAGACAATAACAAGCCATTGCACAGGATTTGCCATTTAGTTCACCAAATGACTAAATGGCAAAAAAAAAAAGCAGGCGAAAGCCCTTGCGAATAGAAACGAGGTCTTCAGCCACAATTCTAAAGCAATTAACTAATGGAGCGGAAGCCTCCTCCAAACCCCCCCCCCCCCCCCCCACCCTTTCATTGGACAGTGCCTGTGTATCTGCACTGTGGATCCAAACAGCATTATAAAGGTCCAGGCTTTGGCCATCACATTAATGTGCTGCTCACAGGGTCTCTGTGCTGTGTACGGTCATGGCTGCTCCTGCTGGCCTATTAAAACGAACACAGGAGCAAGCAAGCCCAGCCCAGCCCATGCCCAGCCCAGCACAGCCCCAGGCGAGGACCGGTCCCAGTGGAAGTGCATGATCTTCACTTCCCATTTGTGTGAATACGAGCATTCTTCTCCCGAGTACTGGTTATGGCCGAGAAATAATGGCTTCGGGTTCTGAGTTCTTGTTTTGTGAAGAGGGCTATTTACAGTGTGCATTGCAGATGAAGTGCAGGCTGTGTGAGTGTGTGTGTTCGCGTGTGTGTGTGCGTGAGTGTGTGTGTGTTCGCGTGCATGTGTCTGTGCATGTGTGGGTGAATGTGCATGCATACGTGCGTCCACGCCTGTGTGTGCACTTGCATGTGTTCTTTTCATCATTACTTATCCCTTCTATTAATTCTGGACTATTACACCATAGTAATCCTGTCCTCAGGGGATTCCCGTGATTTTAAAAATGAATTAAAGTGCGCTCGTTCTCAATTAGATGAACTGAGCATTTCAGAGTGATTCTCTGCAGCCCTCTTCAGCTGGAACATTCACTTACAGCGAGTTAAACGGTAAAGGAGAACTCCCTCCCCGTTGCTGACACGAGACACCGCGTTTCATTTGTCCATCTTTTTACTACAAAGTGCAATCATGCAGGTTTTTTTTTCTTCTTTAAGAACACTGTAGTGTAAGGTCAGGTGTCTGAGCATGCTCGGGGTTCGGCTGCAGCTGCGCAGCCTCTGTTCCCGTCTCCCTAACCAGGCTGGTGTGCGCAGCCCAGCTCTGTGTGGGTCATTGGAGGCCTGCTCCCCATATATGGCAGGCCAAGCTCAGCCGATTTGGTCCCTCCCTTTAGAGGGATCAGTTTTGGCCTGCTCTCTATAGGGGCTGCCATATGAGCCCGCTCTCTATAGGGGCTGTCATTATGAGCCTGCTCTCTATAGGGGCTGTCATTATGAGGCCTGCTCTCTATAGGGGCTGTCATTATGAGCCTGCTCTCTATAGGGGCTGCCATAATGAGCCCTGCTCTCCTATAGGGGCTGTCATTATGAGCCCTGCTCTCCTATAGGGCTGCATTATGAGCCTGCTCTCTATAGGGGCTGCCATTATGAGCCCCGCTCTCCTATAGGGGCTGTCATTATGAGTCCTGCCTCCTATAGGGGCTGTTAGTCATCTATGAGCCATGCTCTCCTTTTAGGGCTTGACTTGAGCCTGGCCTCCCATAGGTCTTCATTATGAGCCCTGCTCTCCTATAGGGGCTGTCATTATGAGCCCTGCTCTCCTATAGGGGCTGTCATTATGAGCCCTGCTCTCCTATAGGGGCTGTCATTATGAGGCCTGCTCTCCTATAGGGGCTGTCATTATGAGTCCTGCTCTCCTATAGGGGCTGCCAATATGAGTCCTGCTCTCCTATAGGGGCTGTCATTATGAGCCCTGCTCTCCTATAGGGGCTGTCATTATGAGTCCTGCTCTCCTATGGGGGCTGTCATTATGAGTCCTGCCCTCCTATAGGGGCTGCCATTTTCCAGTGGGCTTGTTTGAGAGCTGCTCCTGATAGAGACAGAGAGAGAGAGAGACGTCCCTCTTCCTGCTTTGCCGAGGCGTAATTCGAGACTGTGATCATATCCCAAAAGATCCATTCTTTAAGGAACTTGATTGATAATCAACCATTTTTTTGGATATGTGTAATACTTAGTTTGACACCATGGTGTCCATCCAAAAGATCAGTGTGCAGTTGCCATTAAAACGCGTTAATCTGCAAGAATGTCTCCAATAACTTTTTTCATGTATGGTTGTAATATTGAGTAAATGCTTGGGCAATAACACAGAACAGTATGTAACAAACCGATGACTGTCATGTTGTCATGTTTATGGTTCTAAAATTAATAGATTAGATGTTTAATTACATGAAATATATGTTCAAAGTACGTCTCCTATTTTGAGCTTTTTATTTATTTATTTATTTTTAATTGTAATATGCAGATTATTTACATGTGCATTTGCCATGTAATTATACTGTAATTATAAGGCTGTCAAATTATGAAAAATTAACTCGTTAATTGCAGGGTTTGTTGTGATTAATCATGATTACTCACATTTTGTTTTTGTTTATTTTGCTTTAATGAAACCCAAGTAACAGAGCTTTAAATGTGAAAGAACATTGAATAGAAAACACAAGGAACAAAAATCATTTCAAAGTAAGAGAATGTATGTAAGACTGATGGCGTGGTCTGAAAAATGTGAAGCACGGGCTGGAGCTGGTCCCTTTCGCAAAGAGCCAGTAGTGAGGTAGCCCATTGCAAAGAATCTAGTTCCAATTTCTAACTCCATCTAACCACAAATCCTGTTTTTACACCATTCTATTACAATACATAGAATCAATGCATCATGCAAATGGGAATCAAGGGAAAAGTGTGTTAATTTCCATCAATACCCACTTAATCTGGTAAGGCTTATGGGGGGTGCTGGAGCCTATCCCAGCATGCATTGGGTGTGAGGCAGGAATGCACCCTGGACAGGTCTGCAATATATATCACGGGTCACATCAATATAATAAATCGTCATTTATAGTGTTCATCATTTTATATTAACATTTATATATAACATAACTGTGAAAGCCCAACATTTTTCACAATACACTGATCTCTGAAGTAAATTATCTGACAATTTTTATATGTTGCCTTCATGAAACATGGAATAATCTCATCATCGTGCTTTTACAGTCACAATAATTTCATATCCAGTATCAAGCCTCCAAGCCAAACCCACAGGATTTATTATGGAATTATGCTTATGCCTATACTACACACACAGGCACAGACTGGGCAGCAGTGTAGCACAGTGGGTAGGGAACTGGGCTTGTAACCGAAAGGTTACAGGTTCGATTCCTGGGTAGGACACTGCCGTTGTACCCTTGAGCAAGATACTTAACCTGAATTGCTTCAGTATATATCAAGCTGTATAAATGGATGCAATGTAAAAGTTGTGTAAGTCCCTCTGGATAAGAGTGTCTGCTAAATGCATGTAATGAATAATGTAATGACTCAGTAATCACACAATATTTGGATTTTGCAAAGTCCAGATTCACCATGTCCTCCTAATTTGTTTGACCCATGCAATAATTTCATGATAGTTTTTGTAATAAAGTTTTCTCACGGGTGAAATCCGCTTGTCAGAAGCGGGACAGTGAAGCGTGAAGTTAAATTTGAACAGCTGCATTTTGTTGTTGCACACACTGTGCAAGTGTTTGTTGCCCTGCAGATGTTGACCAATGAAAGTCCTGCATGCACATAGTATTGAGAATGAGCCCCAGTAAGGGGCTATTCAGCCTTCTGCTGTTTTAATAGTCATATTGCACTGTGGCAAGCCTGCACTTGACAGATTTTATGGATGCTATATTTTTTACTGGGTCTAAAGTACAAGGTTGTCAAACTCATATCCTGAAGGGCTGTATTGTCTGTGGTTTCAATCAGCTTAGACCTTGGAAACAAGGACTCTTTAGCCAATCGGCGTTGAGTCAGCCAATCAGTTTTAAATGTTGAGATATAACCGATAGTTGCGGTAGCCATCCAGGAGTGTACTCTGACACCCCTCAGTTATAGGTTGTGTCTTATATTTTGGCTTTTGTATTTTCTAATAGTTATAGTTATGAAAAAATCCCATTTTTTTGTGTCATTATGGTAAGATGCACTCGGGCAATATGAGTCTTGTCTGATAGTATAGGCTACTGTGTTCATTAAATATCAGTGTAAACTTTTTGAATGTCATAAAAAATCATTATCATTGCTGATTAAAGATAAAAAAAAACAACAACCAGCCGCTACTTTTGATTTGCAGTGGACGCTACATTGAATCATACTCAAGAAATACAGCTGGTTTCTGATTAGTTTGTGTACTGTAAATATTTCAATGTATATCTTTGACTGACATACATTGTCAGATTTCATGGCTGTCTGTTTTTGAGAAGATAGTCTGTATTTGTGTGTGGTTTAACGATATCGACGGACATTTGGGAGATGTATGACCATTCTCACAATATCACAGATTTATAGGCCTACATGATTTTTCAGCTTGGTCTTCAACTGACGCGGGGAAGAAAATAACACAAAACAAGCAGATAAAGACAAAGGAAAAATTTACCCACGCACATTACATCGTGCATTTTCTTAAAAAAATAAAATAAATTAAAAAAGAAATAAATAAAAAACTATCAAATAAGTCCACGATTTGTATTCCGGCACCAGAAAATACGGAATTTACATTTGCTCATGCTTTTTTATCGCGGAAAACGCTTGTGAGTCACCTGATTGGTGGGAGAATGATGTTTAGAGCCCGGAGATAATAAAAGGGACGGCCGCTGAATTCAGCGCTAAAGGGCAACCATTCAGGCGGTAATGTATTCATTGTGATCATGTCCAATCACGTCGCCCCCCAGGGGAGAAGATGGGCAGTTATTCCCCGCTCATGCCTCGGCAACAGGTCCCCGCTGTTGCCGCGGCAGCCAACGAGCTTTAACGAGGCGGGATTTACGTCAGGGCTGAAGCTCTCGGTCGTTTTCCACGAAATGAGCATCCGACGCATTTTTTTTTTTCTTTAAAAAGGACGTTCTTTATTTACGCTTCCCAGCGCGAGCGGAGGCCGAGTTCAGGGATCTGAGTGCGGCAATCAAATCGTTTGACGTGTGCTTTCTAAATTGAATGGAGGTGAACGTGCAGTGAACTAAACCAAACAAATTTTAGCTGTAGTCTCTCTCTCATCATCTATCTGAGTGTCTCTCTTTCACTCTGAAATATATGTGTATTTAACGTTCTGTTTGGCTGTGGATTTATCTTTAATGAAACATTTTTTGTGTTGCACATGTGAACTGTGACTGGAACGATTGCTTTTTTGCTTAGTTACGAGCGGCATGTTGTCACACCTGGATCTGACGGATTAATTGACAGATTAACTGCACATATCCGCGGCTTCCCAGAATGCACCATTTTAAATTCCAAAAAACATTGAAGCCTGGTCCTGGTGGCCAATAGGGTTGCGTCGTGGGCGACATCATTAGGCTGCATGATCACAGGCCACTGCTGTGCTACAGACGAAGAACCAGGAGTCAGTTCGCCTTTACTGTGTGCAAGACATTAACGTGGTTATTATTTTGAACATTTGCCATTCCTTTAAAATCCCTGCAGATGTACATGTATTTTAATGCTTGGCACATGCACACAAAAATAAATCCATTGTTAAAGCTTTTTTTTCCCCGAAAATGAAATTTCAACAGTTTTTATTTTATAATTTTTTTTGGCAGGGCAGCTAAATTGATTTTGTCTGTCCCATATGCACTGGTTGAGAGGTACTCCTTAAAAATACAAAAAAGTGAGTGATTCAGAGCCTAATCAGCCTGGGACAAGATCACATATTTGATGATTTTATTTTTTTTATTTTTTATTAGCTAATGGGGAATAAAATAAAGAGTAACCAGGCACAGTTTTATGCCTGAAGAGGCTGAGCTTCCCATTAAACTAATGTGTCTGAGTATGAATCGCTTTGCTGCTGTACCTGACTGCTTCTGTGTTTTACAACAATTACTCAAAGGTACTGTATGGGTAAATTAAAAAAAATGCATTATATTTTTTTATAAAAATTATGTTTTCTTACCAATTTCCTTCTGAGATTAATAAAGTTTTAATCTCTAATCATGTGAAACAGCACAGTGGTGTGTTGCTGTGTGCACATTTTGTTCAAATTCAGGTTATGGTGTTTTCGTGGTTTTAGGTTATATGATAGGTTACATGTGCGTGGAGGACTGGTTGTAACTGTCGTTCTCCTGTCTAAGGGCCCAGCGGATATCAGGCCCAAGCAAAAAATATGACAGAAGATCAGAGAATCTGCATGTGATGAAAATGGGTCTCTGCTTTAGTCTGGGTGCTTGCAGCAGGCAATTTATGATGCTGGGTATGTTTGACCTGACGGGGGCCCAACCGAAAAGTGGAAGTGACATTTCTAGGAACAGCCATTTGTCTTTAGTTACCTGAGATTTCCTGCAGCATGGCCGCCTCTACCTCCATTGATGGCTCCCATTAATTCTGATACCGTCTGACAGTACTATCGCACCTAATCAATCAATATTGAAATGAAATATGCGGCTGATGCTTTTATTTAACAACATCAGGCGCTGTAAGAGGAGTGTTCATAACACCAACAACAAAAAAAAAAGAGAGTGAAAATAAGGTAAAACACATCTGAGGTGTTTTTCACCCCTGTAAACTGTGGGGGTGATTTCGGCAGGTACCCTTACTGGCAGGACCACGATTTGTGATAAATGACCAGTTTCCCACGCTAATTTGTTATTTTCAAATTGTTCCTGACTGTGTAACCCCCCCCCCCCCCGATTCCCCGTCTGTTGGGAGATTTGACACCAGCGGGAAGACGGAGCTTTGATGCTCCTCTCTCCAGGAATCCCGTGGTTTTTACCCTTCTGCTAACTTTACCCTGTGGACGGAGGAGCGCTGCGGCGCACTCGCATAAGCCCCCGACGCACATTCATCAGAGCTTAATTAATTAAGCTTAACCACTGGGAGAAAAGAGATTCAATAGTAACCCGGCAATTCCTGGCCAAACGAGAAGCTCCCCTAAAACCAAGTCCTTCATCACTACTGCTGCTTTCCGGTCATTTTTTTTGGAAAGCGCTTTTAGAATACAGAGTGCTGTTTTTTTAAATTTATTTATTTTTTTTAATAATCAAGTTATGTAGTTGTGTGGACTCCTGGTCTATGTGCTGTAATCTTAGGGCCAGGAGCTTGAACCTGTGACGTTCTCCTTTGGGCTGAATCTGTACTGGCGGTCAAGGGAGTAGCCAGGAACTCTGGGCCCCCTGAGAGACTATTGATCTGGGCCCCATCCTACTGGATTTTTTTGTGGGCCCTCTCCAGCTGTCCCCCCACCCCTCAAAGTTCCTGGCCCTAAAAATCGTCACCATTTTCCACCCCACTAGCAATGTTCCTGGTTGTGGTGGTTCACTTAAGGGCACTTGGTGCAGTGGGCATTACACCCTACACACTTCAAATTTAAAGCCATAAAACTATTTCAGCATGCCATGCATGTGCTAAGTTTCCTAAAGAGTCATAGTATGCCAAAAAAAAAAAAAATTTAAATTTGGCTAATATCCTGTAGGGTTTTAGTTCATGCCTGTCTACGCAGTGAGGGTGATTTAAAACTGATTTGCTTGCGGGAAGAGTGAAGTTCCTGGAATTATAAATCTGTTAATCATTCAGTCCGAACCCCCCGTCAACAGACATCTCCTTTCTCTGCTGGGAAAGCAGCGGGGGCCCCTCCCTGTTCTATTTACAAATCGCAGCGGGTGGCCATTTTATACCAGCTCTTTGAACGCAGATGAGTGACTGACAACACAGGGTTGTCATTATGAAAGTGATTAATTGGAACTTTGACCCAACTTTATTAAAAAAAAAAATACAGCTCTGCTTGTGTTTATTTATTTTTTTCTTCAGGTAGAAAAGTAAAGGTTAAAAAAAATCCACGTTCAAAATTACACAAACACACATACATACACACAAATGCATATGCACTTTTTAAAGCAAGTACTTACATATGAAAGCAAGTATTTTTTGTGTGCAGACACTCACACACACACACAGGCACACACACGTGCAAGCAAGCCCTTCATGTGTGCAGACGTACACATAAAAACATGTGTACAACAGATAAATTCATCCATACTACATATGTCCATATCCCTACTCTTTAAGTTCATCGCCTCACATTATAACACCTCACTCCCCCCCCCCCCCCATCATACACCCATACACTTTCACTCACAAACAAACTCGCTGCACACAAACACACGCAAGCACACAGGCGTAGCGAGGTCGTCCGCCGCTATGGTTCTCTGCCCGCTGAATGGAAGCGGGGGGCAGCCGCGCGCTAGCTTTTCCGCACGCTAGCGGAACCGGTACGGGAGCGACCTGCTGACTCCCGCGGTTTCTCCGCCGTGGGTTTCGGCCTCTAATGGGGAGCCCCCCTTGGTAACGACCGGCGATAAGTTCACAAACATCCATCCTGCCGGCTCATTAAAAGCCTGGCCGTAAAAAAAAAAATAAACATAAAAAAAAGAGCTTTTCATCCACCGTGGACAATGGCTCTCCTCTGTGTGTGTGGTGCGTGTGTGTGTGTGTGTGTGTGTGTGCGTGCGTGCGTGTGCCATCTGAATGCAAAGACAGGGCTGGCGTGATCCTGCCATCCCTTATTCCTGTGAGCCTTTTTTCGCCTTTTATTTCAGCACTGGGCTGCCCTCGTGTTTATTCAGAAGAGCAGAATTACTCCGTGAAATGTGCTTATATGTGGGAAATCTGCGCTCGCTGAACATGATGTTTCAATACACCGTGATAATGCATTAAAAAAAAAAATGTGCACAAACAGAAACTGATTAAATGAGAAAAAACGACACCAAGCCACCTCCTTTGCATGGTGATTTTTTATGACTGTGCTAGTGATACCTTAAAATGAAATATGTATGCTCAATTTAACTCCATATAACTCAATTTAACTCCATACTAATCCCATATACATTTAAAAAATTGAAATAACAAGAAGTTACCCATTCTGTTGATAATCCTTTTGGGATTTCATCTGGTGTTATTTATCTGCTTCATGGAATGTTCTCCAACAAGTCCTCTGTCCAGGTTTACTTCCTCTAATCCTTTGAATCTTTACCCATCAAAGGTTTTTACTCACCACAGTTGTACATGAATCTTCGGCACGCAATCTGTAGTAAATTCACTATGCGTTCATTACATTACATTGAGCAGATGCTCGAACCTTCAACCTTTAGGTTTCAAGACCAGTTCCTTACCCATTATACTACTCTGTCACCCGTAACTGTAGCAGCATATCTCCTGGGTGTTTGGGATTATGTCAGGATTAAGCAAAATTAGTATAACCAATTCAATCAGATGTTTTAAACAGTTAATTATGCTGTCAATCAAAAAAGGTCTTCCAGTTTGATTCCCAAAACAGACAGAATCCATTAAAAATAGGCACACTGCATGTAATTATGTACAGTAAGTTACTGTAGAAAATTGGTAAAGTGTAAAGCGGAAGATTTCTCGATTCAAATTTGATGGAAAATTTAACTTGCATACAGGAAGTGAGTGCCACACAAAATGAATAGTTTTGGAAGTAAGAAGGATTAACAATACGAGATCAAAAGTGGTAAAAAAATATGCCAAGAGGGACAAAAAAAAGTTCAAATTCCGCATAAGAACGCAGTAAAATGTTCCGTGTTAAATCGGCTACGATGAGAGCTCATTTGATTCCTCTTGGACTTGTATAAACTCGGTTACAGTTGAATTAGCACTAAAGATTTTACTGTGAAAGCACTCATTGGTCGGGTAACACCTCTGCGATAGCCAATGTCGGAGCACAGGGTACATTTTGTTGCTGTTAGTGGGGATACACAATGGGAGTGGTTGGTGTAGAAGCATCTGGATCCGTAATTTTAAACAATTTGCTTTTCAGTCATCTGGAAAAGTGAAACTATGCCCTCTGGTTCCATTAGTCGAACAAGTCTGTTTTGTGACACTCGCAGTTTGCAATAGCCAAAGGAGTTACTTGCCATTTAATTAACTTCATTTAGGTAACCAAGTCCAACATTTGTGTTGAGTTAATTACAGCTTTTTACTTTTCTTGTTTTTAATGTTAGTGCAGACATTTAGATTAAATTAGTTGTAAATTAGTTGGTTTTTGTAGTGGACCATGGGGCCAGAGACAGGACCTTCAGCAATGCAATATCAACCCCCATCCCCTCCCACCCACCCATGCACACACAACCAAGCTTAACTATTATGGCATCTAAACACACATGCTGCACAATGAGTAAGATGGATAGATCTCAATATAAGGCTTATTCTCATGTCAGGCCAAAACATTTACAGAGGTCATGCTAGCCCACGGAATGCTGTAGCTTTGAAATGCAGGACATTTCAAAATCTGCATTTTACACTAATTCACTTGATTTCGGAAAAAAATAAACTATAAAATATTTTTTTTTCCCTAATTTGCCAACTCAAAATATTAACACAATAAATGTATGTCATTCAGGGCTGGCCCATGGCATAAATGGTCTATTCAGTTGTTTAGGGCCACAACTGCTAGGGGGGGGCCTAGACATTTCTTCCATTTTTGGTTTTGCTAGCAGAGAATACCCTGGTGGCCCCGACGGTCTGCCAGTGTTTGGTTTCTCCTCCTTGTTTTTGAAACAAATCCACATGCACAAATGTCATATGCATTCACAGCAGAGGCGCTCTGTTCTACTATCAGCAGAAAGCCTTAATGGTAACTGGTCCATTGGGTACGTTTTGTGAAGCCAACATTACTCTTGTTAATTCTTTTGGGAATTTGTAAGTGGGCTTCTTCCCTCTTTGTGGTTTGTTTTCTTTCCCCCCATAAATATTTACCTTGGAGTCTTTCCTCAGCTTCCTGGTAGAGATGTCAGTTTTTTTGATCCTCATCCAAACATTCAAAGACACAGCAAGCGTGTGAATTTTATCCTCAAAGTTATTTCTTCACACATCCTACCTTGTCACAGAACCCTCTATGAAAGAGTAGATAAATTGCCTATGATAAGAAAGGGTTGGGTAAGAACCGGTTTGTACTGTAACACAGTTCTTTGGCTGCAAGGCTGGTGGCTGTTTGTGTAAAACACAAAGCATGTCATGCTTTTTCACACCTTCTGTGTGAGATTTATGTCAAAACAAAAGCACTTAAATTATTAATCATCGTCAAACTTGTATGAAAACTCCATTTGTATTACATTTGCTCTCATAAAACAGGTGGAAGTAAGATATTATCTTAGCAGCTGGGAAATAATCTGCAAAGAATACATGGCAAAAGGAATAAGTATGATAACATTATCCCTGATAGATGCAAATAAAACCTGTCTGTAGTCATAAATCAAACCAACGAAAGTCTTTTTTTTTTTAGCTCTCTCTATGAGAGGAA
Source organism: Anguilla rostrata (assembly GCF_018555375.3). NCBI lineage: Eukaryota > Metazoa > Chordata > Actinopteri > Anguilliformes > Anguillidae > Anguilla > Anguilla rostrata. The sequence continues at coordinate 69,641,862 of NC_057935.1, read as the reverse complement.
AATACAGTATAATACATTTTTAGGAAATATGACCGTATTCACAATGCACCACACTAAAATTATAATGAATTACGATTCATAATGAACAACGTTTTACCCTGATGTATAATTTTCACCACAAACACAATGCTTGGTAAGAAACAGTCATAATACACCACCCAAGTCATGTAAGAACACTATTTGCAGATAGATAGCTGTTTGGGAAGGGATAAACCCCTCTAATTGACTATAAATTTCAAGGACTTAAATTAAATACTAAATTATGTTTTGGATTATTTCATTTTTTTAAAAATGATTTTGATTTACAATATTTTTTTTTGTAACGTCAAATGTTCAGTTTTTTTTTTCATATTCTTCTGTTATGCATTTGTTTATTTTATGTTTATTTACCTTTTTAGGTCCCACGCTTTCCCCTTTAACAGCATGAAAAAGAGGCAGAAAAAGGAATGGCGCCCATGAGCCATTCACGTTGACGACAAACCCTGAATGCAATGTAACGAGCGCATTATGGTGCGCGCGTGTGAATGGCCGCATAATGAATCACTGCGCGCATTACAGTCATCCGCGGGTTCCCTCGCGGAAAACGAAACATCTCTCTCACCTCCACTTCTCTCCCTGGTATTTGACGGATTGGCGCGGCGTCCATTACTGGACGCGACCATTCGTCAAGCAAAGCTCGTGCTGAAGCGCGCGCCCGTGGAAGCCAACGTGAGAGATGAGGGGGACTGGGGGGAGCAGCAGTCAATGCCTGGCCTTGTGACAAAGAGATGAGAGCACTGGCTGGTCTGCACTCTGGAGACAGAGGGGAAAAAAATCACTTTGTACATATTAAATTAGCAGGGTTTACACCGAAATATAAATATATAGCTTACACACACAAACAAACACACACACACACACGCACACACATGCGCACACACACACACACACACATACACACACCAAACATGCACTCGCATATACAAACACACACACACACATATGCACACACACACCACACACACGCACACTCACACACGCAGACACACACACTACACATTCACTCGCATATACAAACACACACACACTACACATGCACTCGCATATATGAACACACACACACACACACACACACACACGCACACAAACACACACACACACACACACACATTGGGAAAGGTGAGGCAGTAGAGTGCTGCTCCTGTGATTGTGGCAGCACTGTCCATTCAGCACTTCCACTGTTTATGCTAGCTGGAAGGCCTGCAGCACCATGGACAGCGCCAGGCTCACTGATAGACCGGGTAGAGCCTGCAGCTAATAGCCAATAATGAACCTGATGTCCAGTTACCTAGTTAATGGCCTATATATTGGCTTGGTTCTTGGCCTTGAGAGAGAACTTTTACAACAGCGCAGCTGTGTGTGATTAGGCTATATTTATGGACTGCTTTCCCTTCTCCTTTTTTCTACAGCAATGTACTTGATCCTTTTTTCATATTCTTATTTGTTGGAATACTTCTCTTCTTTAGCTGAACAAAAAGTGGCAGGCGTTCTGTTCATCAGGCGATGGTGGCCACCCCCAATACATTTTAATGCATTTTATGTTTGCTCCTAGCCAGATAAGTAATCAAGCAATGTCTTAGAAAACTATCAGGAATATCTTTGACTGTATAAAAAGGCCTGACTAGCTGGCAAACTAGTTAAGCGCTATCACTATATAATATTCATCATTCCGTTGCTTCAAGTTTGCGTGGTACCACATAAACAATACGAATGGGTTTGTAAGAACTTGCTACCAAGATAGAACCAGAATCCAGTTCCAATATTACAGTCATGTTATTTGTGTGAGGGAGTCCTGCTGCTCTTTTGCAAGCTCCTACACAGGCTTTTTATCACCTGAAATGTATTTTTTAAGCATGGCAGATGGACGGATGTCCATTGACTGACGTTTACCCTGTCTCAACTGGTCAGAAGTGCCATCGATTCTTGCCTACGGAGTTTGTCTGGGCGTTTTCGAAGCGTGAATAATTTTCCAGTCCGGTATACGTGATGCATGCGCATATTATGCAAGCTGATGTTTTACACTGGGGTAATGACCTCGTCTGGATGCCCCACGCCGGTCTGCTCCTTATTTCTGACTGAAAATCAATCGCAGCTCAAAGCCAACCGGACCCAGACGGCGGCGTGGGGCTGTGGAAGCGAGGGGCCAACTAACTCCAGTGACTGTTTACCCCAAACTCCTCCGCAGGAGTCCTTTCATCCCTCCATCCCCCCATCTCACCCCTTCCACAGCATGAGAGAGAGAGAGAGAGGGGGAGAGAGAGGGAGAAGGAGCGAGGCAAGCCTGAGAACAAGACAGAGTATACATTATGCAGCATAACCACTGTACAGATGAACAGATAACAAAGTGTGCTGTATTGACTTACAAATATTATAATTACAGTATTAAATAGTTAAATGTTTTCAATTGTTTTTTTTTTCCTTCCTCTTATTTGAAAATGTTTGCATATAATGCTTCGGCAAAATTTACTTTGCGTATTTCATGCTAATAGAGCATATTAAATTGAATTGTAAATTGAGAGAGAGGGACAGTCAAAGAGAGAAGGGAAGAGAGCATGTGGTTCCTTCTTAATAAAATGATTTTTTTTTACCTTACTGGCTGTAATCAGCACAGCATCAAAGGAAACTCACACAGACAGACACACGGACAGACAGACAGACAAACAGATATCGAGGGCCTAGGGAGCAGCTTCTCACTCAGAAAAGGGAATTTGGTGGTAAATATTTCCTGCAGGGCAAAGAGCGGGGTCTGCTGCTTGTGAACAACGTGACATTTATTTATTAATTTTATTTTGTTGTTGATGATTTCATATGGAAGCACGTGGACTGGCACACTGAGAAATTAAAGTGAACATATGGAAATATCACCTTTTAAATCTGTCAGTGTTTACATAGATGTAGCTTTTTTGGGGGGGGGAAGTCACTGGTAGAAAATGGCCTCAATCCAAAGGGGACGCTGTGTACAGCTGACTCAATAATTAGCAGAGCGTTTACCTCTGAGTCGGTTTAATTATGCAGCATCTGTGAGTTAACTCTGTGTTTATTTAAGCCTGAGACCAAAGTAAATGCCCTCCAGATATACACGTCACAAAATGATTTAATTTTTAATAGGAGTGAAATTATTCACTCCCTCTCCGCCATTAGCTGATGTGCGGTGGTGCAAAATGGCTGCCGCGAATCGCCGCCACGTAGGTGGGTGCTACACATTGGTGGTGGCGGGTGAGGTGAGCTTCCCCCCTCAGCACTGCAGAGCACTTTGAGCATCTGGAAACGTGCTACATAAATGTAAAGATTCGTTCATTCATTCATTCAAAATTGTTGAACAAACAAGCAGGTATGTTCAGGGATTTGCTCTCACGCTCCATACTGATTCTACTCTGATGATCAAATGAGATCATATTTTGAGAGTGAGACAGAAGAAAAAGAAATTTAAAAAAACTTTCATCCTTCACCAAGAATTGAAAATAAAATAAGTTGGGTGGCAAAGCCTGCAATAAAACATTGCACATTACTGGCAGTGAAATATCAAGCCCATGACATTAAAATTACTAACTATGGCAGTTCCATAAACATTTTTACACATTTTTATACATATACAAATCAAATAGAATGGGTATCATTCTAGAGGGGGAAACAAACTTTTAAAACAGGTAGATATACAGTCATGGTCAACCATGTAAAATAAATGAAATTGTTTGTATTTTTACAAAATACAAGCCGGAACATATGCAGTAATACTTTAATAGACATGCACACAAATTCAAGTCACGATAAGATACCGTCCTCTTTATTGAACCCCATGGGGTAATTTGGCCCATCCTAGATACTTAGGAGCAGTGGGCAGCCACAGTGCAGCGCCTGGGGACCAACTCCAGGTCTGAGGCAAGTGGCTTGGTCAAACGAGTCGAATGCGAAACGCCTCTCTCTCTCTCTCTCTCTCTCTCTATCACTCCTTTTTTCTGTGTATATGGGCTGGATTAAAGGCCTCTCTCCCCCTCTCTCTCTCTCTCTCTCTCTCTCTCTCTCTATCACTCCTTTTTTCTGTGTATATGGGCTGGATTAAAGGCCTCTCTCTGTGTGCATCACAGGTTTCCGGTGGTGGACATGGTTTAAAAAAAAAAAAAAAAGGCTTTTTTTCTTTTCAGATGCAGGCAGTTTGGAACGTGCTTAAAAGGCAGGGCCTCTGTTTACGCCTCGGCACAAAATGTCACCTCCATCTCTCGCTCTTGAACTCGCACGGCCTCTGTTTCCAGACACGGTTTCGTCCGCAGCAAAATATGCAACTTGAAATATCTGTGCTCCTCCGTGTGTTGTTGTTGCTCCCTATTTTTCTTTCAAAGGGGTTTTTTTTTTCTTTTTCTTTTTTCTTTTTGTGTGTGGAGCCATAGAATTGTCCCAAGAGACAGGTTATTTCCACTGCGATTCAGCCTTGGGAATTTATTTGCTCAGAGTGAAGATTGTGTGTTCTCTCTCTCTCTCTCTCTCTCTCCATTATTTAAGGCTGCTTTATAGTCCATGAGGCGAATTCGACCACCTGAGATTGCTTCTGCTTCTTTTCTTTTCTTTTCTTTTCTTTTCTTTTCTTTTCTTTTCTTTCTTTTCTTGTGTGAATATGTGCGGTTGCATGAGTGGGACCCGGTTTTCTGTATTGAAAATGACTGCGCTCACTTCTTCCATAGAGTGCTGAGAGAGAGAGAGGTAGAGGGAGTAGGAGAGGGAGATGGACAGTGAGAGAGAGAGGGAGTGGGATATGAAAAGGGAGAGAGAGAGAGAGAGCGGGAGAAGGACAGAGAGAGAGAGAGAGAGATACTACTTCATAATTAACTCATGCCTGCAGTGCGGTTGTCATGCATGTGTTTCCGTCACCTGAGGCTTTGTCTTGAAATGTGCTGAAAACTGCAGAGCCAGATTATGTTTGATAATGAGAGCACAACCTCGGATTGCTTAATGTCAGACACGTGCATAATTTAGCATAATGTCAGAGAAATGCTAGCATTTTCCCTCAGCCCTGTCCAATTATTATAATTTGAGTAAAGCTGTCAGTTCTTCCTTCCTTGGAGTGTTGCTAAACTGTACGTGATGCTGCAGTAAGTATAACCAGTCGAAATGTGCCGGTTCTTACCGTTGCTTTCAGGGTTGGAATGTGTGTTATGGCCAACAGGACAGTATTCTGCAAAAGGCTTTCATCTTCCCATGAATGTACATGAATTCACCCCCCCCCCCCCCAAAAAAAGCGAGAAATGTCAAAACTATTCATTCCTCCCCTATATGGTCCTGGCAGGTTGTTTTCCTAGTTCATAGTATTTTGTTCTTCCTTACCAACATCTACACACTATCTTGTCTGTCATGGTATTTAAAAAAAAAAAATGCTACAGCCTCTCAGTAAAAAAATAAAAATAAAAATAAGAAAACATCACAGGACAGTGGTGAGTCAGACCTTAACTCAGACCTTAAGGGGTGGAAAACATTTATAAAAAATAAAAAAGTGTCAGAATCTGGCCGAATTTCTGAATTTAGTTTTTTAATAAAGATGCTGGGAGCAGTCTCTCCTCCGGAACGATGTCCTTCCTCATTTCAGGTCCTCACAAGGGGCCCTGTCTGGGCCTCCTGGAATTATTGCGGAGGTAAAGGACAGCCAAACGTTGCCTTGCCAAATTAAACAGGGGCACGCTTCAAAGCAGAACAATGATGAGAGAAATGAAAATAACAGTTCCACGGTGTTTCTGCAGACGCAAGCATTTTGTTTTTTATCGCTAATATGCATTTTTGTAGATATGAAGGAGCAGAGATGTATCTGACTGTCTCCATCCACTGGCCGTCCTGGCAGTCCAAACAGCTATTTCTTCGATACTGGCATGAATTAACTCTATAAGGTGTAAGATCACAAATACATGATTAGAATATTCTTACCTGAACATTCTAATGCTGATGTAAGAATTGCTACAATCACCGATAGTTGAAAGCAATAGAGTTCTAGAACACTGACTCAGAATTTTGAAGAAGAAGTAAAAAGATCTTTCCATAAAGCCTACTCTTCAAAGGGGTAATGCATACAATATTTCATATAAGTCAATAGTGAAGATTAAGAAAAATGAGGAAGAAAACAATGCAATGCAGAGCCCATTATTTTTGAAGTACTTTACCAGATGAGTCACGCTGTTTGCATTGCGGCTGTGCATGTACCGCATTGTGCAATTATACAGCAAAGCAAAGCACTAAAGACAGCCTAATGCTGTAGCATCTGTATTTGTTTATCCGCTGAATAGCTGAAGAAGTCATAATGCTTAGTGCTGGGATGCGACTCGTTTCTTCACTGAAGAGCTACTTGTTGCTCCTTTGAAGAACTGGAGCATCTCACACTGCTAAAAAGAAAAAGATTGCACAAGATACTTCTGCTCACCTTTCACATGCCAGCAATGGTTGTTTTTTTTCATGAATTGCCTTTTGAATACCAGGAAATTTAACATCGATGGCTATGGACGGCAGCTGGTTGTCACTGTCAATCCCACCTTGTAGCACCCTGCTGATTGGTGTGCTGCTTCTCTTAGTGCTGACAAACGGCTGTAGCCATTTGCTGGGGTGATTCAGATAAGTGTTTGGATTTGAAATTTGACACCAAAGTAGACTGACCAAATCCACCAGAATCACTTGACTTGATTCTCCTACAGCTTTGTGATTAGGGAAAAAAACACCATATTATGCATGCAGTGCACTTCAAACCATAAAATCTGAAACCCTCTGGGAAACATTTTGTTAAATTTAGGGTAAAGTGATATTTTTCAATGCCTTGGTGGTGGAATGGAATGAGAGCATGTAGGATTTGGTGAGGGAAATCTCACTCACACCTTTGCATTCCCTACTTCCATATCTAGAAAAATTATAGAATTTTAATAGTCTTTTCAGTAGTACAGCACTCAGAGGTGTCTTAATAATTATACTGTTCCTCGGCTGAACATTACTTGAGCATTGCAGTGACTATAAATATTTTGTAAATGTTATTACAACATTATTTATTTATTTATTTATTTATTTATTTATTTATTTATTTATTTATTCATTTATTCACTTATTTATTTTACCACTACCAAATGTACTTTGTAAATAGGTCCACATCAGGCATATAAATAGTTTTTTAACATTCCGTTATGACTCTGTGTTTAAGTCTTATGTATGGCCTGGATATAAAGGTGAGATGTGGCAGTGCAGTGTGAAATAAAGTTTGTAATGACGTTGTCACATCGGACTTACTCACCATTGTGATTGAGTAGAGGTCAATAAGAATGTATTGTAAAGGCAGGGCTTGACATTTTCTAAATGTTTTTACTTCTACTACTGAATCAAAGCATTCCAGTTGCAATAATAGAACGGAGCTGCTGCTTCATTCTTGTTCATTCGCGAGTATCAGTTGGGTCCGGCATTGTGCTGGATAACTTCAGTGACAGACAGCGGCTGAGGAATACAGAGTCTGGGCTACGCTAGAATGGGTTGGCACAGGGGACTCCTGGGAAAGCTGGAGGGCCGCACTCTACTGTCCTCTCATTAACTGCATGGCAATCTTCTCTCTGGAACAGCACTCTGCTCTTAAGGGACATTCAGCGGAGTGGCCAGGAGAGAGTGTTTACCAGACCGCAGAAGAGTGAAACATGGAGTAGTCAATCGGCCAGTACCATCCAATTTTCCGTAGTCCATTTATTCCCTTGAGAAATCCCCTCTGCTTGTAAAGGCTTTGTGTGGTTTTATAAAGTGCCCCGTAGTCCTAATGGTCCAACAAAAACAGAAGATGCACCTCTGTTATGTTCCCCGCCTCCTTGTCTTCTTCCCGAAGGCCAAATCTAAGACGAACGTAAAATAAAAAAAGAAAATGACAGGTCATGCTACTTGATGTTAGAGGACCTCCAGGTTGACTTTATTGAAGCCCCCCAACAGACAATTTCTCCCAGGATTGGAATGAGCATGAGCCTCATTGCAGCATTTACTTGAAAAACACAGATATTTTGTGAGGATTCCAAGGCTTGAGTTTCAAACATAGTTTGTCTTCAACAATTAAACGTGTGTATTCATGTTTTTCTTTCATTTTCTTCATGTGTAGTTTGTTGAGGCCATGCTGGCAGTCAGTGGACTTCTGCTTGTAAAAGGAAACGAACGATCACACGCGTTTTATCATGCGCCGATGTTGTGGACTTGTGTTGCTCGAGTCCCCAGCCAGCGTGTTTTGTATCTGTTAATCTGTCGCAATACAGATCGGAGGCAACGCAGACACGTTACATCCGAATGAGATGAAGCTCTGTCGCAACTTGAACACCGCACAGGAAAATACATAATGAACATTTACCCAGATTATTTTGTGTCCGTGCCAGAGCTCTGTCTGAAACCATTTAATTCCCCAAACACAGGCTGGGCCCGGGCCAGATCCATCCCTTCTTTGTTTTTGTTGTTTTTTTTTTGAGAACAGAAATGAAAGACGGTGCCCAGGCTGATGTTTGTTTTCTGGGGTATCCTCCACCCCCCCTGTTCTTCCAGACAGGAGCTGGAGTTCATTTAACCCCCTCAGGAGCCATTTCTTTACTTAGAGGAGCTGCCTCTCTGTGCCCACCGCTCTCTCTCTCCTCCCGTAATTACTCATTCACTAGATAAATAGATAGTTTCATTATCACGGTTATTACTGCCTGTACAATATGGAGGCCACGGGCAATTTCATGCCCCTGATGTACAGCAGCTTGGCTCTCTTTTAACAAGGATTTTAAAGTTCAAATGGTGCTCTATATAGTCTTATTTGTAATCTATAGTCTTAGTAATATGGCTTCTATGGAGAGTGCTCTAAGAATAATAATAATAATATTAATAATAATAATAATAATAATCATCATCATCATTATCATCATCATAATTATAATCAATGTTATTATCATCATTATTATTATTATTTTTATTATTATCCATCCATTATTTATACCCGCTTATCCTGAGCAGGGTCGTGGGGGTGCTCGAGCCTATCCCAGTGTGCAATCGGTGAGATTATTATTATTATTATTATTATTATTAGAACACTATCCATAGAAGCCAGATTCCAGATTCCATAAACTCTCTTAAAGTGCTAGTGCAATGGCTGTCTTAGTTTCCATCATTATTTTCCATCTAATTACATATTACATATTTAATCTCCATCAGTTGAAACGCTGTTTTAACTCCCGAAATCAGCATGAAACCTTTTGATACAAGGACAATGTCTGAAAGGAACAGAGAATCCTCTCATTGCGATAAATGATAAAAGGGGGATCCCTGTCCTAACTCAATGCTGTCTCCCTTTACAAGGACAATTTGATTATAGCCTTTTAATTAGCGTAAAAACGACCAAGGCTAGCGCCTTAATGACTTGTGGCTCGGTTGTGGGCTAAGAAAATGTGCTTATCAAGCGATGTATTTATTATTATTAATTACATTTACCTTTATATAGCACTTTTCCAACTGCTCAAAGTGCTTTACAGTGAAGGGGAACCCACCTCACCCACCACCAATGTGTAGCACCCACCTGGGTGATGCACGGCAGCCATTTTGCGCCAGAACGCTCACCACACATTAGCGAAGGTGGAGAAGAAGATAACATTTATTAAGCCAATTAAATCTGGGGATGGTTTTTAGTGGCAAGTTTAACGGACTCCCTCTACTTCCTCGGGTTAATTTATGGAAATAGACAGCGCTGAAATGGTACTGACCACTTCAGGGACATTCTGCCGTAGCGCACAGTACATTCTGTGTCTCCGTTCCTCGGGGCGACCCGGTATAAAATGGTGAAAGTAGCAGGATATGTACCTCAGCCCAATAAAATGGGGCTTTGACGCTCAACGAGCTGTTTTAAATAACACTTTGTTCTCCTGAACAATAATAAATGAGTTGCAGTACAGAATGTAACAAAAGGTGGCAACAGAACTATAATCTAACAACAGATTTTTTTTTTTTACTCTATTTATACTTTGATCATTGGATTACATTTCATTTTAGAGATTTAAATCGTACATTATTTTAACTTACTCCTTTTATTTTAACTGAGTTGCTTGAAGGAGACATTTAATTATAACTGGTCAATTTTTCGTATGTTCGCAGCTATTAATTGTTTTTTTCCAATGCAAATCGCAAGAAGCTTCGAGGGCTGTGAGATGAATGGGTTAACCTGGTTGAAGCAACAAGTCGAGTTTAACGACGAATTGCCTTTTCTAAAAAAAAAACACGATGAGGTAATTTTCAAACTTAGTTCATAAAGGGCACAGCGGGGTGGGGTGGGGGTGGGGGAATCCTGTCAGCTTAAATCTGAAGGCGGAGCCGAAATCGCCTCTTGAACTGAGATAAAAGGCTACGTCGGAACATTCACTGGAAGTCCGCTAACTGTGTTCGACAAATGAGCCCGTCCTTGCATACCAGCGTTCTCCCTGCAGGTTATTATCCCTTGTTCCTCAAGACAGTGGAAAGCGAGGGTCTGTGGACTTCCAATCAGAACAGCCAGGGTCTCAAGGGATGTGGGCATGGCTGGGGGTGGGGGCGGTGGGGGGGGGGGTGGAGATTGGAGGTGTGAGGCATACAAACGAAGACATCCCTCTTTGATCAGTTGTCTATCCTGTGCACACAACCCTGGTCTCTCCTTTTTCCTTTAGGAAGCTTCCAGCCTTTGCCGATCTCTTCGTTTTCTTAAAAAAAAAGCTTCTCCTTGGAAGCGAGCATTAAAGAGAGCGAGAGAGAGAGAGACTGAGAGAGAGAGAGAGGGAGGGAGAAGGAAAGGGAAGGAGAGAGAGACAGAGAGAGAGAGCGAGAGAGAGGTAGAGAAAGGAAGTGAGAGAGAGAGAGATAGAGAGAGAGGTAGAGACAGAGAGAGACAGAGACAGAGAGAGAGAGAGAGAGAGAGAGAAGGAGTAGGAAAGGGAAGGAGAGAGAGAGAGAGAGCGAGAGCCACGTCTCGTCCCAGCCTTAGGTGCCAACGTCAGTTACATCACTACCACTCTGTCAGCGGTAATCGTGTTTGGCTTTGCTCGGCTGCGGCGCAACCTGACTAAGACTGATGGACGGGTGACCCGCCTCTGCTGTCAATTAGCCTCTGGACGGCCGCCACGCTCCCGCGTTAGAGGCGCTGGTGACGTGCGCGCGGGCGTTTAAGCTGTTGACACCTGAGGGAGCGGGGAGGAGGAGGGTAACTCAGCATCTGATCAACTCAGGCTGCCGGTGGCTAAATGGAAAGCACTGGACCTCGGCTTCCGGAAGAATCCGTGCCCGTCGTCCGCCACTTCAGGGAGCGGTTTATGAGTGACTCTCAGTTCATGTTTGTCATGTCTTACACCGTGACACGGTTTATCCCGCTCATTTGTGCTTTCCTCAGTGATGTAGAGGTCAACATGATCTCACGCAGAGCAACACTAATTCGAGTTCAAGTCTGAGTTTATCTATACAGCACATTTCATACACTTGCATACACACACACACACACACAAAAAAACGCATAAAATATACATAGAAAATTAGCCCAATTACAACCACCTGTCCCCAAAAAACTCGCTGAGCAAACGCCAATGCTGAAAAGCAAAGTTTTGAACACACTCTTAAAAACATCAAGAGTTGGAGCCAATTTTATATAATCTTGAAGGCCATTCCAGCAACTGGGGGCATACAGTATTAGCAACAAAAAAAAAACAGATCTAGATTTGAAGACATTTCAAAACATATTCACCAGATCCAGATTTTACCCTTGGGACTACTAAAAGTCGAGTGCCAGATGACCTCCAGGACCTGGTCGGCTCATAACCCATAAGCAGGTCTTAAATATGCAGCGGTGCCAGACCGCTCAATGCTTTATAGACGAGGAGTAAATTTTTAAAAATAAAATTCCCGAGGATACAGGAAGCCAGAGCAGTGACCTCAGGACTGGTGTAATGTGATCTATTTTCATAGTCCCTGTCAGAATTCTGGCTGCGGCACTCCGACTGAATGCCTGTTGCTGAACGAATGCCACATTTCACATCTCCTATTGTGACATCACTAGCTACTTCCTTCAAAGGAACCTTTGTGGAAAGTTGAAACATAGCGACCATTTTGGCTCTAGGTAGCCATTTTGGCTCTTAAATCCCGGGGTTTTGAAAGTGGCCGGTTGCGCTTTCAAGTGTCTGTCATAATATCCGCGTGAGCCGGGGGAACGGGAGCGTGAACGCGTAGCTCCGTTAATGACACATCCAGCTGTGCTGGGACGCTGCCCGGGACGGTCGCTTAACTCATTTCACCACATCAAAGGGCGCTGTGCTGTTGGGGCGGGGCGCAAAGCCTAGCCCAATTACCGCTCTGTTTTCTTAATCGCGCGCCGACTAATAGAGGTTATAATAAATAACTGCTTCCGCATTTATATGACGAGAATGTATTTTCAGTCGCTCTTAAATCTGTAGTTTTACTATTTCAGTGTGAAAAAAAAAACAAAAACGCAGTAGAAATTGATGAGTTAGCACAGGGAAGGTTCCTATCATGTCCACTCCCAGTTCATTTATAAGGTTCACTGCTGTAGACCAAGGAGACAGCATGGATCATTTCAAGGTAAGGCCTAATGGCCTCATCAAGGTAATATTACCCAGGTGCTACAGACTGACCAAATAGCCATTCCCCCCCCCCCACCGACCCCCGCCCCTCCCCATTATTTTAACTGACGTTTTCTTTTTCTTTTTCGTGTTTATGTCCAGTTTTGTTGAGGTTAATTGTTAATTTGCATTAAAATTGAATTGGCTGCAAATAAATTCAGGTCGGGGGTTGGGGGGCAGGGGGAGGGGGATTCATCTGTTTGCAAAACCCCCTCCCTCCCAGTCTGCAGTGGAGATCCATTATTCTTCCTGGTTGCTCTGAAATATAAAAGGTCCTTCAGGACGGTGCAAATGGCTTTGGGCTCCACACAGGCCCATACTTTATGCTTCAGAATGGACTGGAATTACTCCCCAGTTAGGAATATCAAGACTGTGCATTTAATTATTTCCAGCATTTAGAAAAGCACACACGCGCATGCACGCCTGCATGCACGCACGCGCACAATTGCACACGCACGCACACACATGCACGCACGCGTATGCACATGCACACAGATGTACATGCATGCCCATGCACACACATGAACACACACACAGGCACACACACGCACACATGCGCGCGTGCGCACACATGCACATGCAGACACACATGAACACGCACACACAATCACACACACAAATACATGCATACAGGCACATGCACATGTGCTTCTATAAAGTATTCAGTGAACTGGAGGAGAATTTCAATGAACTGTTGACCATTGTTGTAAACAGTATCTAGGCAACCTGTTAGTAACACCTGCCAGCCAGACTTACTTTGATTCAATGCAATTATTAAGTCCTGATTATAACTGGTTAAAAGAACCCTACAGTGGTAGAATGGCATTAGAATAGATGATTTCACTGAGGGTCAACCACACAGCATCTGTGAAAGAGCCTGCTGGTCTATGTGTAGCTACAACATGTGCATGTGAGTGTGTTCGTGTGTGTGTGTGTGTGTGTGTATGTATGTGCATTTGTCCATGTGTCTGCATGTGCATGTGAGTGTGCTTGTGTGTGTGTGTGTATATATATGTGTTTGTCCATGTGTCTGCATGTGCATGTGAGTGTGTTTGTGTGTGTGTGTGTGTGTATGTACGTGCGTTTGTCTGTGTGTCTGCATGTGCATGTGAGTGTGTTTGTGTGCGCACGTGTGTGCTTGAGTGAGTGTGTGTGCATGTGTGTGTATGTGTGGCTCTCTGAGCATGTTCTCTTTCTCTCTCTCTCTCTCTCTCTCTCTCTCTTTCTCTCTCTCTTCCTTTCATAATGGGATTAATGAGCCCCTCGCTGGTGGACACCGTGTCCAGAAGCTTCTGTTTGAATGGGAGTAAACAGAGATTTATAAAAAGGCGGGACCAGCTGTTGCTCTCAGCGTGAAAGGAAGAGGCTCCTGGCTGGGCCGCAGGTATCTGTCTCAGCGAGTGCCGACCAATCGAAAAAACGCGTTCGATTCGAACATTACTCTCCGCCCCGCGGCTAGCCTGGAACATTACAGACTTCAAACGGCAAATGTGTAGCCACGCTAGGCTAGGCCTTCCTTATCTGGATCAGGTGGTGTCCCGGTGCTTCTTCGTAGAGCTGAAAAAATGAGCGAACCACCTACGAACCAATCATCTCAAAGCAACTGTTTCTGAACGTCCAATCATCGGTGGTGACCTTGAGGGGTCAAACTTTTCAAGCTTGAAATATACCCTTACATTGTGTGTGTGTGTGCGTGTACTCATCGTGAGTTGTCCCCCATTTATAAAACAAACCCTTATTCATTCTCTTGCACGTACTGTCAGTCCAAAGCCACATTGCAGTGTCATCGCTGTAGCTGGCTAACTGTTTGTGGAGTCCCCCTGTGGAGTGCTCCAAAACGGCAAGGTTGTCTGTTTCTGAGCGTCACAAATGTTTTGAGCAAATCCTTCAAGCACACAGGTAGACAGTCGCATCAAAGCAGCCCGCCATTTCAGAAGATGGAATTGATGGCCCACAGATCACACGGTGCTCAACGATTTATGCAGCGCTGTGAGGCGGAGGGGCTACTGACAACAGGCTATTCCCCATTGTGGAGAATTCAAAGAGAGAAACTGCCTCGCAAATAGCTTGTACTGTTGTACTATTGGGGTATACTCGAGAAAGAAAAACATACTGTGTTTGAAAGTTGAGCTAGTCGAGAGCATGTCAGAAACTCATTTAATGGCAGGAATTTGGACCGCTTGATATACAGGCTCTAGCGCTGTTGGTATTTGTTTCATGAGTGCAGTCAGAAATATTGAGCTTACCATCCTCCCCCCCATTTTCCATTATAATGATGGTTTTCAGATAGGGCATTGGAAGTGAGTACATTCATTTAATGCTTGAGTGACTTTTTAAACTGAACATATAAAACTCATTTTAAAATGTCTTCTTTTAGGGGCCCCAATTGTTTCGTTGAAAGGCTGCACAGAATACCCGCTTCTTGCTTTCCTGCAAGTGTAAGTGGACGGAATCTCTGCTGGTCTTCCGGAAATTTTGACCTCTGCCAAAATTTTGACCTTCAGTCAGGTCTTATGATCTGACTGAATCGACTAATTAAACTCGGTGAATTAAACTCTTTTGAGGCAAAAAAAAAAATTCTAACGTATGACTCTGCTGAGTTCCACTGCAGCCTTTGATACATCCGCCTACCCGCCTACCTCATTGTCCCTTTGGCTTTTCTGATCTGGGCGTCCTGAAGCACTAAACGCCTGCGTCTGACTCATCGCTACACCTCCAGATGTCACTGCCCCTTTGTCTCGGCGAATGGAGAGAATTAGCAGTTACTCACGGCCACCCTTAGATCTTCGTCTTTCGTGACGCCATCGAAAAATGAGATGATGTCAAGGCGGGGGCGTTTGTTTAACCCGAAATGTCTGCGTAGACTGTCAGAGACAGTCACACCACAACAACAGCAGCAACGAATGAAAAGCGCCTCCAAATTAAACCAGGATACAAAGTCAAACTGCATCCACTTAGATGTGCCCGTGAGCAGATTAAACGATTCCCCCGGTTGCTTTGTGCAAATATATTCCCGCAACGAACAGCTTGCATGCAAATTGGCTTACGTCCTGTTTACATCGTGCGAAATAACCAGGAAACTCGGGGAACTCTGGGTATTAGCATTGCTATTTATTCCAGTGGAGTCCCCCCGTGTTTGAACTGTGCTCCTCCTCCCAACGTCTGCCAACCCTGCCCAGGCTCTCCCTCTTGGCCTTGCCTCCTGTTACCCTTTCTCACTGCCAGGTCAATATTAAAGTACTGCCTGCGCTCTAAAATTAAAACTGCAGAGTGCTTTATATTGTGCGGATAACTCAAGTCATAAATTCACACCGGTTGACACAAGCAGTAAGATTAAGGGTACAAATATATTGACTCAGGTTGATTCAGGATTGTTGAGGGTGCCAGAGATTTTTTGCCCTTACAGTGCAACTTATTTTGGTTCATTAACTTCCCAATGTGTAATAACTTTGATACAAGGTGATATATGACTGCTATAATGTACGAATAACCATTATTTTACAATCCAGTAGGTATATGAATTATGCTAATTAGGGTTCATGTGCTGTGCTAAATTTAAAATACTTATGAACTTATTACTTGTTAATATGACCAAGAGCTATTCCATTACTTACATTCCAAGGAAACATTCTTGGCAAACAGCAAGAACTAAATAGTGGAAATGACAAAAATGTACTAAACTATTAGTACATAGTTTAAAGTTTAAATTAGTTTATAGTACTAGTTTAAAGGAAATTAGTTAATAATCTAGTCCAAATACTCCTGACCACAGCAAACATTCTGTCTTAGTAAAGTACAATCAGGAAGTATTTCTTTTCATTGTGTGAAATAGCTTGCCAGGTCATGTAGTAGAGGAAGAAGTTCTGGGGGTTTTCAAGACCTGGCTTGATATGGTGCTGGATACTATCTAGTTTGTTGGTAATCTGAGCACTAGGTACACTTTAGTGGTAGGAAAATGGCAAGCATTGTTCGGCTGAATAGCCTATTCTTGTCATTATGTTATGTTATGCCATGCCATGCCATGCTATGTTATGATATGATATGCTATGCTATGCTATGCTATGCTATGTTATGCTATGAGGTCCAGAGGTCCACAGTATACGACTATTTAAGGCCCCACCTTCAGATTTCTGTGTATCTGTCAACATAGAATCAGTGCAAGTTTTTTTTTTTTTTTCCTGTCTCTACCTGCTGTACCAAACCTCGAACCTGTGGAGACCTTGCGCATATAGAATTTCAAGCCTCTCTCAACGCAGTTTCCAGCACGTCACGAGGGGCAATGGAAATGTCTTGGTAAAAAGAGAGAGAGAGAGAGAGAAAAAAACCGCTGTAGATCATGCGTTGTCAGGACTGACAGGTTGCAGGATGGATCGGGGCCTCCCGGTCAGCAAGGGGACTCTGGTCTGGTCTGGTCTGGTGCGGCAGCTCTCTGTAAACCTGTCTCCCTACTGCCTGCCAGGGAGGTTCTCTTTCTCTGTTCCATTCCCTCTCTCTCTTTCGCTCTGTGTGTTCCTTTTCCCTTCTACTCTCTCTCTCTCTCTCTCTCTCTCTCTCTCTCCTGTAAGATGATGAGATTCCCCTCTCCTTCTACCTGCTCAGGTGGTAGCATGATCCCCCCTTTCTCACGTTCTCTATCCTGTCAGACTCCTTCAATTCTTTGTTGCATCCTGCCAGTCGGCTGGATCTCTCTCGCCCCATCAACAATTCTCTCCCGCCCTCTCTCTCTCTGCAGCTCCCTCGCTTTCTCCTGTCAGTCACATACGAGCTGTCTCCCCCTGTCAGGCAGTCTCTCGCCCTTTCTTTCTGCTGTCAGGGTAGCGCAACCCCACGGCTGTGGCACTGTGAGATTCCCACTCAGTCACTGCCTCCTCTCTCCCTCTCTTTCTCTCTCCCCCTCACTCCCTCCCTCCCTCTATCTCTCCCCCTAACTCTCTCTGCCTCCCTTTCTCTCTCTCCCCCTTACTCCCTCTCTCCCTCACTTTCTCTCTCCCCCTTACTCCCTCTCTCCCTCTCTCTCGCCCTCCCTCCCCCCCTCTCTCTCTATCTCTATCTCTCCCCCTAACCCTCTATCTCTCCCTCCCTTTCTCTCTCTCCCCTTCTCCCTCTCTCCTCCTCCTCTCCCCTCTCTCCCTCTCTCTCCCCCTCTCTCTCTCTCTCTCCTCCTTCAGCTCTCCACCGCCCACGCCCTTCCCTGTCCTCACTATTCTCCAGGCCCCTTACTCCCCCTCCTCTCTGCGCCGTCCTACCCGCCACCGCTATCCTTCCTCCCCAACCTCTATCTCTCCCTCCCTTTTCTCTCTCCTCCATACTCCCTCTCTCTCTCCCTCCTCCTCTCTCTCTCTCTATCTCTCCCGCTAACTCTCTATCTCTCTCCCCTTACTCCCTCTCTCTCTCTCCCCTCACTCCTCTCTCTCTCTCCCTCCCTCTCTCTCCCCCCTCCCTCTCTCTCTCTCTCTCTCTCTCTCTCCTCGAGGCAGTTGCAGAGCTGCTGTCAACAACAGAGCGGGCCCACGCCGCTTCCCAATTGTTCCTCATTAATTAATACTCCAGAGCCAGCAGCTGAATTAATCAGAGGCGCGCGCGGAGGGCTTTGGCGTGTGGGCTGTCGATTAAGGCCCACGGACAGCGCGGGACCGCTATCGGTTCACCAGAGCCACGGGGGAATATGCAAAGCAGGATATGATATTTATGCACCTTTGAAACACTCCGCCTCTATGAATTCCAGCCCTCAGTCCCCCCCCGGGAGTCTAATGATTATAATCCCTCGTTTGACATGCATCTCTTTTTTTTTTTTAGGAAGCACAAATATGCCCACAGCTGCGGCCGCGATCAAGGTGGTGTGCGACAGGGACGTAGTTAAAATAATGTTTGCCCGTCGCCGGCGATGTCACCCCGCAGTGCGGAACCCGGCACCGGGCGCGATAAATTCATCAAAAAGAGGGGCGACAGTCGCCGTTGCGCCGAGGATTGGCGGCAACGTGACAAGATCATTTTTCACCGCCGCGCCGAGATTTTCGGGGTTCGGTCTTCAAGGTCCCCTTCTGACAGTAAAAAAAGGCTCCGTGTCACGGACGTCCCATCAGAAGAAAGAAACAACAACAACAACAACAACTGCAACAGCATAAAGATGAAATGATCAAAGGGGGCGCATAAAGCGAAAGGGGGCTTTAACGGGCGAACCACCGCGCGCATCCAAGGACAGCCGCATCATTCACAGCCCGGGGGCCTGCCTGCTCCCCCAAACGCTAAACCTGTCAGCTCCACTTTGCCACCGGGGATGCTGATTGGCTCTGACACTTGCGGCCGCTGTCACCTGTCACTCCGGCAACGCTGCTTGTTCCAGGAAGTGAAGTCGGGGCGGGGAAGTGACAGCTTAAACCGTTAAGTAAATATAAACGATTCAGAGGGCTATGTTTTTAAGAGACGCTCAGTTTGTAAAAAAAAAAAAAAAATTAAACATGCACACACACACGCGCACGCACGCACGCACGCACGCACGCACGCACGCACACACACACACATATCAAGGCTTGTCAAGATGAATCAGGGTGGCTTGCAGATATAATCTGTTGAGGTCTAAAAAAAATGGTCAAATGAATGAATGTGTTCATAAAATGAAAATGCCTCAGAAGTGAGCATCTGGGCTTTTCGTAGGAGCATTGTGGGATGAACATTCAGTTCCCACAGGCAATTTTTGTGAGATGACCCAGTGCAAGATTCCTGAGTTATGAGAAATAACAAATCCGCAGACCTACAGACATACCGCTCGAGGCATGTTGGCCCTTGTCGTGTAAAATTGCTGCTGCTAAGCAGGTGTGGGGTTGGTAGCCACTTGGATGGGAAATCTCCTGGGAAAGCTCCATTGCATTACACTCAGGGTCATACTCACTTATAATGGGCGAGTGCAGTTACGGGCACTCGGCTGTACGATGAGCAGTCTTTTCAGATGGGATTTGAAAAACAAGGCCCTGGCTCACTGTTGCCGTTAAACATCCCATGGCAGTTTTTTTTTAAGAGAGGAGGGATTTAACCCTGGTGTCCTGGTCTACTGAGTGCTGGCTCTAGCCACCTAATTTTCCCTTAAATCTAATTGGCTGTACAGACCCCTGCATTCCCAGCCCACTTTAATTTCCCAAGTTGTCACCGTAAAAAAGAGACTGTTATTTGAACTACCTTGTTAAATAAAATGGGAAGAAGAACACACGCACGCACGCACGCACGCACGCACACACACACACAGTCACCCGCAAGGGTGCTCCCCAGTTTCACCAGTGGTGCAAAGGTGTGGGTCATATGCAGCAAGGATAATCATAGCAAGGACTAAGGTTCTATGGGCTGAAGGTTCATGGGATATGTATATATATAAAATGAGAAAATGATACAGATGGTCTTCTTTACTTGAGTCAATGAATTCAATCATCTTAAATCGTTTAACACAATTTCACTCTAACTTCACAGTTTTGCTCAACTCAACTGTTTTAACAGGACAGCTCATCCTTCTCTGGAGTTATGAAGCCAGTCCAACTATCCCCTGCCATTAGTTCAGCTTCTGCCTCATTTAAATGCAAATGTTTCAATGCATCATTTCCCTGGTCTAAAACCATCAAAGTGTGCGAAACCGGTACAAGAAATGTCAAAATGATACAAGAAATAATACAAGATATTGCTGCATTTTGAAAACTCTATTTGTTTCAATAACATTTTTTCAAAGTTATGCATGAAACACCATTTTGGGTATGCATGAACAAAAGTAAACCGATAGCTGTAAGCAATCATAAATAATCAGTCTGATTATGAATTATCACTTAAAAAACTCTCATTATGGTTTTAAATTTTTGACATTTATTGACAAAAAATATCTGTCATATTTTTCAAGTTTTTGTATCATTTTTAAAGAAGTAATATTTATCTCATAAATATATTCATGAATATTTTAATCTGTTTGGTTGCATCTGATGTGGCAAGATAAAGTGGATTACATGACCTCTAAGTCAAATTAAATTACTCTCAGAGAATGGTTTAGGATTGAGTGCTGTCACTCCTCAACGAGAACAAGACTTGAGAATTGATCCTTAAACTGAAATGGTCATTTGGAATTCCAAACGCTGCAACACTGCCACATACTGCGTGGCCATTACCTTCTGTGCTATTCTCCCCTTAATCTCCCGGTGTGGATTCACCAGTTGCACTGTGTTTCCACACTACTGCTATG
The DNA here is from genome assembly GCF_018555375.3 of Anguilla rostrata. Taxonomy (NCBI): domain Eukaryota; kingdom Metazoa; phylum Chordata; class Actinopteri; order Anguilliformes; family Anguillidae; genus Anguilla; species Anguilla rostrata. The sequence continues at coordinate 69,621,012 of NC_057935.1, read as the reverse complement.
CTGTTCAGCTGTTCACTCCAGCTAAAGCATTTGTACACTTTTAACACATTTGCCTATGACTCTGAACTAGCGACTGGTTTCTGTACTCAGACGGACCCACAGTGCCATTGATGCGACGCATCATGATTGCTACTGTAATAGTGTCTCCTTTTGGAGGCTCTTTAGCCTGCTAAACGTGAGTGAGTGAGTGAGTGAATGAGTGAATGAATGAGTGAGTGAGTGCATGACTGAGTGAGTGAGTGAGTGAGTGAGTGTGTGAGTGTGTGAGTGTGTGTGTTTGTGAGTGAGTGAGTGAGTGAGTGAGTAAGCTACAAGCCAGGTCCATGTGATTCACTAAAAACAGCATAGTTCATGACAGGAGAACTTTATAAGTATTTCTTTTTTTCCAGGAACTGGAAACCTGAAGCTGCTGGCTGGTTACCTACGTGGTCCACAACTCTGGTCCTGGGGAGCCACAGGCAGGGCCTGCTGGTGTTTGTTTTCATCAGAAGATTACCCTTGAGACACCAGGTGAGGTGAGTTAACTGTGTAACCAATTGCTTTAACTAATCAATGAAGTACTGAGCGACTACGCAAACCAGCAGAGCCTATGGCCGTCCAGGACGAGGGTTGAGGAACACTGAGACAGGAAGAGCTCATTCAGTAATGAACCAAAGAGCTAACCCACCATATCCTTTTGGGACAGAACCAGTCACAGCCTGCTGCTTCCAACTCCTAGTAACCGTGGACTAATGACACAGTACAGTGAGTAAATGTCTTGATGCAGGCCTTACACTCTCTGAAAAAAGGGTTCTTTGGCTTGTCCCCATAGGGGAACCCTATTAGGGTCTTTATGAGACCTTCTATGGTAAGTGTGTAAAGTGTAAAAGCTCCCAGATTGAATCATTTTGCTCGACAAAGAACCCATGAACTCCCCTATGGAGACACAGAGGAGCCTTTTGGACCCCTTCCCTCTGAGGGTGTATAGCACAGAGAAAGCAGTCTTACAGCCTTGACTCTGTTGGGAAACCATCAGTATTCTTTACTAAATTGCATTCACTGCAGTATTTCAAAGCAAGCAGTGAGGCACCCCAATGAATATTCATCAATCATGAATATGCAGATCGAGAAATGTTTTCATTCCATATAGCCCACTCCAACAGGGCAAGATCATCAGATCTACCAGATCCCTGTGGGATTTGTCAAGACACCATTTGAGAACGGAGGTTCAGATCTCATGAACTTGAAGGACTGGCCTACTCAGGGTACAGTACACTGTTGTCTTTTAGGTTTTTGGTGCCCACTGCCAAAATTCAATTAATTTTAAATGAAATACCAAAAAAAAAAAAAAAACATGGCTGAATTACAGGAATCACATCAAAATAAGAATTTATGGATTTTATTATACAAGTCTTGCTTCTCGTATTTATTATTTTTGTCGGATTAAGTCACTTAAGTCTTTCATGTGCAAGCTGTGTTTTTGTGATTAATTCAGTTAACTCCACACAGATGTCACACAGATTTTTCTACGTGTAGCTAATATCTCCTATCCTTTGTCCTTATCATTGCTAAGTATATAATGGTTTGGGTTACTGCTTCCCAGACTGCATCAAAGAGCTTCTCTTGCTCTCCCTCAGTGATTTTAAAGTCTGTAAAATTCTCCATTCGATGTCTCATTAGCGAGGGCTTAGAACGACGTGAACACTGATAACTGTGATAACGAGAGACCCCATCAGGGCACGTTTCACATAATACTGCCCATCCATTTATCTCAAAACCCATGAATTAGAGTGTGGGGGGATTTGAATCCCGTATTTCAGGCTTGAACCCCCCCTGAAGGAAGTAAAAACAAAAGATATTAAGTCCTTACAGAAACTAAATAGTTATAATAGCAAATATTCAAATGTGTTTCTCTGGCCCTGTCTGAAGTAAGATTGTGCTACAATTTCGAACAACCCCTAACCTGGGTCATACCATTTCTGAACTGCTGAACTTGCCTGTGCTGGCTTGACTCCTAACATCAGCACAACAGTCGTTGAGAGAGAATGTACCACTGGGTGCAAATTATGGGGAGAGCCAAAGGGAAGCCAGAGGGAAAGAGCCCCCTTACCCCCTGCCCCAACCAAAGAGGGCCTGAGGTCCACCTAAAAAGACCTGTGCACCTGAGCCCTCCTGGAGAGCGACTTATTTCTAAATTATTTCAGGCATTTATTTGACCTCTTTCTTGCAATGCAAGTGGCTTATATAAAAAGCACCTATGCTTTGCACAACAGCCATTTCCACAGAGGTTGTTATTTAACTTAAGCTCTGCAAATCCTGATTTACATTTCTTTAACTTCTGTTTTTCTACCAAATTAACACCTTGTTAGGACTTGTGTACTCATGTCAACAATTTTGAATAATGTGCATAAATTGGTTTATTATTTTTAATATGTTTTTTTTGCTGTTCTAGGCTGTGCGAATTACACAAGCAAATGCTTTCATGCCTCGAACGTGTTCATAACACATTCATAAAGTATTAAGGGACTGTCATTAACCGGACGTTGACAAATGCTTGCTATTAGCTACGCCGAACGGTTTCCATATTTTCCGCCATCGGATGCAGCGGTGAACGCGTTGTGAATGATCGATTAGAACAGTCGACGCGTGCAACCGAAAGCGTCGCTTAGCTACCGGACGCCCCCCCCTGCTAATTCAGTAAAACGTGTCTCTGTGCGTCTGAGGAGGTAGCCGTTTGGGCTGACTGTAGGCCTGGAGAGGGGCTACACAGGAAGCCTGACTGTGAGACTGTGCACAGCAGGAGTCTGACTGTAGGTGTGGATAGGGGCTACACAGCAAGTTTCACTGTCGGCAGTGCACAGCAGGAGTCTGACTGTAGGCGTGGAGAGGGGCTACACAGGAAGCCTGACTGTGAGACTGTGTACAGCTGGAATCTGACTGTAGGCGTGGAGACGAGCAAGAACAAGAGCTTGACGGGGGGAGAGACAGCCAGATGCCAGCAGTTAAACCAACAAGGATTTCACAGAAGACATTAGGTGGCTTTTTCCTGCCTGTTTAAAAAAAAAAAAAAAAAAATTTTTTCATTTTCGTGTCGAATCAAAAAAATCTAATTAGAATTTATTTGTATAGCGCATTTCACAAACAATTGTCACAATACAACTTCACAGACAACCCCGGCCTAGACCCCCGATAGGAGCAAGCCTTAAACAACAGTGGCAATCTTGCTTCATAACAGAGTGATGTCTCTCAGGGAGGACTACAAGTGGACGAATGTGGACATTTTGTAGTAAGGTATGAATCACAGGACTGAACCTGTAACCTGAAGGTTATCAGCTCGAGACCCAGCAGTGCTGTTGTAGTAGCCTTTGTGTCCTCCTACACAAATTGATAGTATGCAAAACAGTCCAAAATAGTCATATTTGTGCTCAAATTTATGGAAGTTGCCCTGGGTAAGAGCATTTGCGAAACAACAAATAAATAGCTCCTCATTAGCCCCATGGCCTCTGTACTGAGTTGGTGAGTTTTGCATGTTTCACCTCCACACCCCCCCCCCCCCCCAGATTGTCCTGCGACTCCAAACCCAGTGTTATGGGGTTCAGCCTGTCAGGGGACACACACACCTCCAGGCTCTACTCATTTGTATCTCAAAGACCCCCTGAATTATTAATCAAACTGCAGTGAAGAGATGAATCTTGGCTCGTTTTTTTTTTTCCTCTTCCTCTCCTGTTCTGAAGGAGAAATGCCTGTTTGAAAATGTGTATAAAAGAGAGGCACTGTGGATAAAACGTCTTATCTTTTCTCTTCCCTGCCCAGTGTTTGGAGCTGAACATGCTTCTACTTTTCCCAAACACAAGTATTGACCTCTTTGTACTTAATCTGTAGCATTCTAAAGTGACTGAAAAAAAATGTTTTCATTGTATACAAAAGCTGGTGGTTTGATGGAAGCGAACAATACATATGTCACCCGAATGGACAGCCTACCTTGCTTTGCTCCATCAAACAAAACATTAATTCAACCTTGTAGATTGGTTACCATTGTAGTGTAGCGTATGTTATTTGGCCTTGCCCGCCACAGTTGACAGGTATAGAAGCAGTCTTACAATGTGCGGTTTCACGTGTGAAGTGCTGGACGAGCTTCTTCTTCCAGAAAAAAGGGGAACGTTATTAATACACGTCTACTTTAATTTTGAAGCGAGAGAAAGTTATTTTTTGTCACGGTGGAAACCAGTCAGTTTATCACTGACAAATGGATAAACTCTGCTGTCTAAAAGCTGGAATTAAACTACAGAGCCGCACATAAATCATGAAGATTTTTTTTTTTTGCGAGGCTGGCGTATTAGCCAGACTAATGAGGCTCCTTGAGGGCAATGAAGTGATATGTAAATATACTTCCACGACCGCATCACAATCAGATCCGAGCGGGCGGAGAGCGAGCGAGCGAGCGAGCACACATTTCCGCCGAGCGCCGTGGGACTCGAGGAGCTAGCGCTCGCTAACACCCACTCACATAATGCCTGGCGTAAACAAGCTGGCCACGGATGAAGGCTCTCTTCCTAATGAGGGAACGGCTTGTGAATGCCAGTTGCATGATGATATTTGTCACCATATTATCCTGCTTTTCTTATAGTAATAATAATAATAATAATAATAATAATAATAATAATTTCCAAATGATTGGGTGTATTGGCAGAACACCATTTGATAACACGTTGTGGTCTTGGAGAAAGCTTGCTGGAGCTAGGCACTGCTCATGCTACTTGTTTCGGCGAGCCCCTGGATTGGCCGAAACTTAAAGGAAGCCACACAGTGCACCTCCGGATGAGTAAAGAGAGACTTGTTGGCCAATCGTAAAAAAACAGAAGCAATGAACGTGGAAATAGAAAAGAACGGCTAAAGCATGAGTCTGCCACTCCGACGCCAGCTGCCCCAGCGGAGAGAGAGAGAGAGAGAGAGAAAGTGAGAGATACAGGGAGAGAGGGAGAGGGGGAGAGATAGAAAGATAGACAGAGAGACAGACAGAGACAGAGAGAGAGAGAGAGAGAGAGAGAGAAGTGAGAGATACAGGGAGAGAGGGAGAGGGGAGAGATAGAAAGAGAGACAGAGAGACAGACAGAGACAGAGACAGAGAGAGAGAGAGAGAGAGAGAGAGAGAGAGAGACAGACAGAGAGAGGCCGCAGGTGCAAGAAAAATGCAGCATCCTTTTGTGGATGCTATCACAGGTGCGCCTAATTACCTGAAATGAAAGAACAAAGGAACAAAACAACATCAAATGCGGACGAGAGACCCAGAAGTAGATCGCCAGCCGTCTCGCAGAAATGAGCTGGGCTGCTGTGGAGAATCAAATGCTGCAAAAAAACAAATGACACAAACAGGAAGATGCAAGGTGTTCCACTTCCCCTTGTACAAACCCTGTAATAGAAAAGCAAAAAAAAACAAAACAAAAAACTGAAATGTCAAACTTGCCGCTCCCCACCAAAAGAAAGTGCATGAGCCAGCGTGTTGACCTTTCACTGTATGAGGGAGATTTAAATGGAACACCTGTGCATATAAACTCCAATGCCTCATTTTATATATTGTTATGAAAAACCAGAAGCTTATCATCAGGATACAATTACCAGACCAGATGTGGAGGCAAAGTACACTTCAACATGTCACAGTTGCCACCACGGCAGGAACTTCCTTCTCGATCGTAGAACAATTCCACTGGCATTTCTACATTTACGAGAAAAGTAGCAGTAGAGTGGGTGTTCCACACCAGTGTGATCCTTTTTGAGGTGGACTGAAAAAAGGTCACACAGTGCACACACCCAAATCAGTATCTGTCCACAGGCACCAGGAAGGCCAGGGAAAACTTCTGGAGTGGATGGTACTGGAGCACTTACGAACAACGCTTTCACAAATTAAAAAAGCAGACGGACAAAATTCTCAATAATTCCAAATAAATGCCCCTTTGTTTGGAGTTAGGAGGTCAGTCAATGGGGAAGCCATTTCCAGGTAGGAAAGGAAAATGACAACTGCCCAATGCCCCCCCACAAAAAAAATTGGTAATTCAGTCCAGAGAATTCACTCTGCAGCCAGGTAAAAATGACGAACGTGGCAGATTCTGACGGGATTAAAATCACGGGAGTAATAGGTCATTATGTTCCAGTTATGGGACATCCTCGGGTGAAGCTAATCCCGTCAGAGCAGTGCTTTATTCAGCCAGGGTTCCTTGAATGGCCCCACTGCATTAGCAGGCTAGCGCCCGTCGTCAGGGGGAGTATTCACTCATGCCCAATGGCATAAAATAGTCACTGGCTTGGAAGTGAGACCATCAAAGAAGCAAAAAGCCTTTCAGCCACTCGCTTGGCTGAGCATGAGTGGAACGGTATTACATTGAGAAGTGCAGTTAGAAATTCTTGATTGTGTAAAAAAAAAAAAAAAAGGTATAGAAGTATAAAAGCCTAAATATAAATAGCACGTATATAAAACGCGTGGAACGTGGACAAGGGGAGCTGGATTCGCATTCAGTCAAGCCGTTGTCCTTAACTTTATATTAAGGTTTATTTCCTTCAGAACAAGTCACAGTTTGCTTTTGGTTAATAGGACTCTCCAAACTGTTTGGGGGGAAAAAAATAAATTAATGTTTGTACAGAGCTGTGAGTTAAAAGTTAAGGATAAACTTTAGTTGAACCCTGACCTTCAGCGACTTGCTGATTTTTATCTATTTATTCTCGTAATGGGACTGCACCAGAAATAGGAATTGCTCCAGTAAATGAGCTCACAGGAAATTGAAAAAAAAGGTAAGCATTTGCCATAAAAGCATTCCAATGTTTCTGGGGGTATGTATGACCTAGGTTTTCAACTGGAGGATTTGTGTGAAGCTTTTCAACAGGGGGTTACATATTTATTTATATTTATGGAAAAAAGTTGCAAACTGTTTCTGTATGGAACAAGAAACCATGCTTGGTACTGAGCGGTAGATTTTGATAATGCGATAAAGAAAATGCCAATAAAGCAAATAAAGGAATGAATGAACCAGCACAAGGTCATTCAGTTAAACAAGGCTATAGGTCCCAGTGGTGTACTGAAAATGCTTTCAGAATTTTGCGAAGTAATTAACTGCGATGTTTCATTTCCAGTTTAAAAAAAAAAAATCTTTTGAAATTGTTACATGGATTGTCTGGAAAAAAAACGTTATCACCACAATTAATTCACAGAATGTTCTCTCTAACTGATATACCCTCTAAACTGTAAGATTTGCGCAAGCGTGCAATGTTAACAGCACGTTTGAGGTGTGATTTTTCTGCTACGTGCATGAAATGGAATGAAAGTTTGATATTGTTTTTATATTCTTCCCTCAGTTTAGTAGATGCTCCATGCTTCTCAGAGCTAGCTGCAGGCATAAACACCCGATGCTGTTGTTTAGGGCCACAACCATCCCTGGACCTCACAATTGGAGTAATTTTTTTTGTATTTTTTTGGAATGAATTTGAATTGCACCGTATTGTCATGTACAGTATGTGGGGCTCACTGCCCCGGCCTGTGATCACGTCACCCCCCCCCCTCCCCCCCCACACCCGCCAGTCTGGTCCATTATTGCTTCAAATCCTCAGTAATCCACCCCTCAGATCTGCAAAAAGTGCTGAGAAAATTTCCAATTAAAAAAGTTAATAGGTCCAAAGTTGAAGCCAAATATGGCAGAGAACCATTTTTAAAAGCCATATGCAGTAAGCATTTTTTTTTGTAGGCACCAATGATCACTTTGATCATAGCTTCCCCTTTCTTGTCTTAAGTTTACTAAAAAGATATGTGGGCTGGGCTCCCCGGAGAAATATATTTCAGAGGATGATCAAACACAGTGAAATGAACTTGCATCACGTACGCACAGTTCACTACACTCACCCGCCTACATCAGTATGAATTACCGCCGATATGTTTGAATGCACAAGATGCTTGTTTTTCTTCGCTGAAAATCCTCGGGTCATATCAAATGAGACTGTGATCCGTGCAACATCAGAGGGCGAGGGCTCGAAACAACAAGGCATTATATCAGACCTCAACATCGTGATATAAATCACTGAGAAGGAATTTGGTTTTTTGCCTCTTCTATTACATTATTCCAGTGACAGGGCAACGTTCAATTACATTAACCTATCCATCGTCTCTATGACCTTCATTTCTCCAAAATAACTTTTTTTATTTATTTTTATGCCCATTCGGGTTTCCCAGAAGGATGCATCCATAAAGATGCTCTTGGAGTGTGCATTGTGGTTAGTGCCCATTAAGGATTTCTGAAAGCATGTTATTTCATTTTGAATCGTATCCATTTCGTGGCTGGGATCTGCGCTGGACGGAGATGGACGACCATCCCACAGGGAACTGGATTTTGGAATCACGGGATGGAATTCGGATGTCTACATTTTCCTCTTCACGTGCATTTAGAACAAAAATTCTGATTCAAATTTTTTTTTTTTTAAAAAGGCAACTTATAGATTTTTTTCCAGGTCAAAGGTTAACGCACGAGGAAACATGGCTCCACTCATTCCGATATGTCTCCACGAAGCCGTCCAGACCCACAGCGCACCTGTACAAAGTGTCGTGAGTAAAACATGGCTGACTATATAGCTAGCTATGGCATGTTCTCACCTCTGTAACGTTATTTGTTGTCCTCCGTGTGTCCATACATCTGTATGGGTGGTACGCGCTAACTAGGTTAGCTAAAGTAGGCAAAACGCTAACATGTTAGGGTTAGCTAAAGTAACGTTAGGCGATAAAGCTGTGCTTAAAAATCTTGCGCCGTTCGAAGTGGTGATTTTGGGAGATGCACCTGTGATGCGTCCTACTAAATGAAGCACCACCTGCGCATGCGTCCCACCAAACATCCCTCTCAGTTCGTCCATGAGTGAGTGACTGCAATTTTCCATGCATAGCCCACGGCGGCAGGCAGTCCTGCGCACCGTGGGAAAAAAATAACATTTACAAATAACACAATTAAGTAGTTGTGGATTTGTAATAATGTCATTAATTTCACCGCATTCTGTTTCTTACAACAACACAATCTTACATGCAAGAATATATTCTATTTTCTGGGACTATACAGAGACACAGACAAAAACGCCTGAAGCATGCTATTTCTGGCTGAGAGTCAGTTAAGGACAAATGTTGATTCGATCCAGGCCATTGCCTTTGGATGCAGCATGTGTGAAGCCCATTGTTCCAGCATTCGCAGTTAATGGAGGAAGCAGTTATATATTTTTCTCTGAAAACTCGAGGCCATGAAAGGATTACTGGTAAACCAATACAAACCAGATAAATTATTGATCCGTCTGCCGATCTGTCTGTACATACTCTGCTCAGGAAAACCGTGTTTGATGACGGTCAGACGATTGCAGGGAAGGTGCACTGAGCTGTAATGAAACATCCATGAAACATCCATCCATCCATTATCTACACCAGCTTATTCCTGGTCAGGGTCACATCAGGTGCTGGAGGCTATCCCAGCATGCATTGGGCAGGAGTACATCCTGGGCAATTTGCCAGTCCATAGCAGGGTACGCACAACATTTACTCACATGCTCATACCTAGGATGGGACTCTCCAGTCAACCTAACCTGCGTGTCTTTGGACTGTGGGAGGTGTACCTGTAGGGAACCCATTCAGACATGAGGATAACATCCAAGCTCCACACAGAAAGGCACTGTGCCACCCTAGAACTAAACAAAATTCCCAGAGACACAGAACTATCTAAAACATTTAAAGAATGCCTACAGAGTTAAAAACGTAGGACGTGCTGGTGAAACGTTGCTTCCATAAGGCTCTTGTGAAATTAAAAACTGATTTCTTCTTCGACACTTTTTGAATATGTATTATTAGTATACAAACGTAAAAGATATCAAACAGAAATACCACTCGTTCCATGTATTAGTATAACATTAGTAACATACGTGTTAGGATACAAGTAATTTAATCGTGTAATGAAAAATTATGAACATCATTTCAGAGTTTTGCGCAGCAGCGTAAACTGGCACCGTTATGAACAGGCTTTCACTTGTGGTATGCATTTTATGCATCTTCAGAAATGTTTATGTTTAATGTTTACTTCGATATAGCACTTTGCATGAGGATATATCACATCCCCAGCAGGGATGTGTAACCTTTGGTTGAGAAATGCTTTTTTTCCCATCACAGTCAAATGACAGAAAACATGCTTCTCTTCTTAATATTGACAAAATTGGACCAATCAGAGCCTGGTATTTCATCCTCCCACAGTCCGCGACAAGCGAATGAATTTACTTTAGCTTGTGTACTGACTCCGAGACAGCTCGTTCGGTATCCAGGTAACGGGCTTTTGGAAAGAGAATTCAAACTGCTTTTCTGCAGGCTTGCCGGGCCTGAGTGACAAGTGCCATCCCGCTGATTTTGGTAATTAAAGGGAAATGAAAGTAATCAAGGGCTGCTTCACACCGGCTAATCAGGAATGCCTGGGTTGTTTGTGTAGGTGACGTGGTCCCATGCGGTCTAAGGCTATGAATGTTGCCTTATAATGGCTTCCTCTGAGAACCTGCGGAAAATTCCATCTACAAAAGCGTCCCCAGCCCACTGGAAAAAACAAAAACAAAACCGTATTCGGTCCCCATGTGGGCTTTTCACCTGATGGTAGTTACACTCCATTGTTCAGAAAAAATAATAAATAAATAAGAAAAATACTTCAGTATTGCTTAGCAGAATCATTTTTCCGTTTAATGCCAATGGATATTTAACTGAAGGGGATTTCGTTTAAAATCGCGTCTGCAAGACAATGACAGGGAGACAGAGATTCCCACCCGCGAACACTGCCAATTGTGTTCGTAGGAACGTCTGACCAAGCCGGAAGTACCGCTGCCGGGGATTGAACTCTCTGCAGTGGTAGGCCAGTGCTTATACCTGTACACTACCCAGACGGCCTTAACTGAACATTCTAATGCTGATGTCACCATCACTACTGGTATTTGAAAGCAAAGGAGTTCTAGAACACTGACTTTGAAAAAACATTCCAAGAAGCCTGCTCTTCAAAGGGTTGAAGTGCTGGCTACGCCCATTCCCAGGTAAATTTCAGCCAACAAGCAGGAGAAGGTTACAGTGTGGTTTTAGGCCTGACAGAAAGAAAAACCTTGGAACCAGATTATTCCAGTGACTACTCCCTGTCCAAGCAGAAAACTTTTATATTTACTGTTTGTAAATACAGATGTTTTTGCTGACATGTTTTTCCTGAATTTCCTGGATCAGCACATGTTATATGCCACCAAAGGCAAGAAATGACTGTCTGTTAATTAACCCCATTGTTTCTACTAATGAAATTTACTTTTTACTGATTAAAAAATTTACTGATAAAACAGACGTTGTCTGTTTCAAAGCTGAGTGCAATGTACTGAACCATCATACACCTGTTCAGACGGTCTTCCCCTGAAAGATCTTAGAGTGAACGTTAGATTTATCCAGGAGAAAGGAGCAGACCCATCATGATGGGCTGATACAAGCCTTAGCATTTTGCACAGTGCGACACCTGATATGACAAGCCGGACGGTGTGAAGTCACACTATCCAGCCCCCCTCCCACCCCCCCCTCCTCGCCCCCCCCTTCCTCCCTCTCCCCAGCACTCTACCCACTCATGTTTTAAGGTTTGAGAATTGTGATTGCTAGGGGACAGTGGCCTTGGAAACTGTGAATGGAGTGGGATTCTCAGAAAGCCTAGGCTTATAAGCAACTGATAAAAGGCTTTTCTCACTGTGAAGAACTCAGACAGCCACCTCAAATGCTGCTACTCACCCAGGAGACACTGGGTGTGAGTGTGTGTGTGTGTGTTTGTGGGTGCATGTGTGTGTCTGTGTGCGTGGGTGTGTGTGTACATGTATGTGTGTGTGTGTGTGTTTGGGTGTGCGTGTGTGTCTCCCTCAATTTGTCACTATCTATTTTAGTCTAATTTTTTGTAGGAGTTTTTTTAGTTTATATGAAGTTCGCAGAAATAATGACGTGTGTGTGTGTATAGACGTGAAAAAAAGGATAAAAAAATAAATAAAATGAAATCCCTTGTCCTGTGTGGAAAACATTTCTATAGGCGGTGGGAAATTGGACTGAAAAGCAGGCATGTGTTCCAATGTTTTGGATAATTCATAAAGAAACCATATATGTATTTATATGTGGAGAAATGAAAGATTGAGCCAATCAATGTTGCAAATGTAAGCCTTTCAATAGGGATGTCTGCTGAATAAATATTTACTGTGTTTGCCAGATCCATACATCGACCTCTGTGATCTCAGTGGGCTGCAGGACAGTAATCCGTGGCCACAAGCAGAACAGCATCCCAGACAGCACGAGTTACACACCGAGATTCAATTAAACAGCGCATGAAAAAAAAAACCCTGGCCACAAATCAAAACGAATATTTCTGAGAGACACAGAGCGTGTCACTGTGATTAACAGAGTAATACTGGCAGAAGAGTTAAAACCTACCAGGTGCTGGGGAAACTGACCCCCCCCCTCTGGGGACGAGTGTGGGAGCCCTTTTTCGATGCATTTTTTTGGATGCCTCCAACCCATGAAATAAAACTCAATATTACAAGGGTTTCATTGGTTCTCACCAATCTGAATTATGGTCAGGTGGGACTGCTTCGGTCTCCTGCAGAGCACCGTGGCCTTGCCTTGTCGCCCGAGCTGCGGTGAATTATAAAACACCTTTATTGCGCTTGCTGTTGTGTCGCTGTTGTAATTGGTGGCACGGCAGAAACAAAAGTCACAAGCAAAATAAAATAAAAAATAAAAAACACCCTGCTATATTACCCCTGGGCTTGATGTCGGCACTGGGGTGGGGTCGTAGTTAATTTCAGCTGCACCGTGGAAAGGGAATCACAGTGATCACGTGACCCAGGTAGTGACTGCGTCACACGTGATTGATGACAACCTGTAGGATCATCTCACAATGTTTTTTTTTTTTTTTTTACTCCAGCTGCAAATCAATCGATTTTAGGGTCAGCACATTCACCCGAGTTTCCACTGACCATTCTCTGCTTGTTTTGTGTATTCACCTTTGGCTATTTGCTTATGCATGCGCTTATTTTATCAGGCAGTTGAACCGTCTGCTTTCTAGCCTGTGTGTTCATTTAACACTATAACAATTGTTCTTGCACATTCTTCAGAATAATTTTAGTATATCGTTGCTGCATGTTTGTAATTCTAATCACTACAGTCATTGAATTTCAGTTCCAAAAGGCCCCTTGATTGGATATGTACTGCACACCTGCGAAGAAGCAACTCGCTCTCATTACCGTGTTTTGGTCTTAAGCATCGCCCATCAGTCACTGAAAACCTTTATTACCGCTGATTTATTTTTTAAATAGGCCACTCATTCTGTGGCTGTAAACATTAGTTTAAATTAACTGGGAATCAAACTCGCGGTAATCAGGACCTCATTAGTGCATTCAGTGTTTTTTTTTTTTTTTTCTGTTTCTGTGTCGGTTTTGCAAACGGCGCTTTCTCCTTCTCTCTTATCTCACTGCTTCCTGTTCCGGCCGTTCTTTATACCAAGTTGATTTGTCTCCTACATTCTTTCATTATTCCTCAACGCTAGCCCCTTGCTTGTGTAGTGTGTGTGTGTGTGTGTGTTGTGTGTGTGCATGTGCATGCACATACAATACAAGACACACTGCATATTCTGTAAATATATTTTCTTTCAATTGACTCATGACTTATTAGCCCATAACTTCAAGTTAAAGCATTAAGTGCCTAGACATGTTCAGGGCAGCTGGGGTAAAGTCAGCCCAGTTAGCCTCAATCAAACCAAGCAAATGCAGAGATTGCCACATTTTGGCCTCCCCCCCCCCTTATTTATCATAATGGTACGTCCCAAGACGTTTGAAAAGTACGACGATTTGTTCGTTAGAATACGTAGTGCATTTTCAATGCCGTGGTATTGTATAATGTAAACATCTGGCACATTTGGCGTAAGAATAAAGAGCGTGCAGTATCTGCATTAAATAGACAGGCCGTTAAAGGGCAGATGTTGACTGAATCCAGGACTAATACAACGAAGCACCACTGTGATATTTGCAGTCAGGTTGCCGGGTAGCGACGAGAGACGGCCGTCTTTGACGGACAGCGCTCTTTTGTAAATCGAGCGCAGCTGTCTCGAGTCGCCGGGGACGCAGAACGCGTGATTCAAAAACACGTCCGTCACTCACCTACAGGCTTTAAAGAGCCACAGCTGCGGGACAGCGGGACATGTTCTCTCTCTTCTTCCAGAGGAGATCACTTATCTGCAGGCACCTGTTAACACGTCTACAACGCTGGCTACAACGATTTTTTTGCATCCCACTGCTTGCATACCTGGCCAGACGGGACACTGTATTACTGCAGAATAAAACACTGCGCGAGTTTCCCAAGGAAACGAACAGCCCTCTCTGAACATATATCAATTAGAACAACAACAGCAACAACAGAAAATGTAATTTGTCAGAAAATATGATGAAAATGTCTCAAATTGTAACAAGCCTGGCATTCGCCCAATGAAATGGATTTCCAGGGAGCTGGCCTCCCATTGCATTTGAGTAACAATTGATTACACTGCTCTCCTCTTTTGAAGGATGTATTAATTTTTGGAGTCAGGGACTCAGCTGGGATTCCCCTGAGCGCAGAGGTAGCCAATGAAATAACAGCACAGCTGTTCTTGCGCCACCCCCCAAGCACCACCCTCCCTCGGTCCCCCCACCCCCCCACCCCGCCACCCAGCTCCCAGATCTAGAAAGCCTGGTGATCAGTTATCATTCAGAGGTGCCACTGGGATGTAATACACCTCTGGTGTGCGCGAGGAACCGAGCTGGGTGTTTTTTTTATTTTATATATTTTTTTAGAAAACGAAACTAAGAAATTGGTTTGATTTGCGAGAAGGTACCTTTAAGATACCAGCATTCAGGCTAGGAGCCGTCCTCTTAAGATTTCAATTTCAGCGAAGAGCGTCTCCCGTGGGTGAAAACTGCTGGCACAGGCATGAAATCAGAAACAATGCACAATGACCTGTCTTTGATTTTTTTTTTTTTGAAGGCGTGGTAGCTTTTCCACAGAACAATTTCTCTCCAGCGCTGGTGAGTTTCGCTAAATAAACCAGCAGCCAGGGGCGAAAGGACCATGATGAAAAGGTGAGATGGCAGCAGATACTCTCTACAGCAGAGGTCTAGCGTGAACATTCTCAGAAATGAGGACCGGTCGGCCGCGCCGCGATGAGTTATTTATGTTTCGGGCTCTCCGAATATTGATGAAAAGGTTCTTGGAACCCGCTCCCGTTTTTATCAGATCCTTTGCAGTGGTAACCTTTGCACTTTTATGGCATATCATTTTCACAAGGCCTCATATAGCAAGAGAAAGACAGATAGAGCAACAATAAAAAAATTTTAAAAAACCAAGCGGTATGTCACCTGACCGAGATGAGACTTCCTCCATTCCAACAGCAGTGGTCTTCGCCTCCCCCCCCCCCTTTAAGATTAATGACGGCTTTAAAAAGCGCTTAATATAAGAGCAGAGTGGAGGAAGCGGGGGAGCTCGGTGAGAAATGGCCGCCACGTTGGATCTTTATTCATGAGACGAGCAGAAGAGCTCGGAATGTGTACTGAGGGTGAGATGATTGCTCATATTTAAGAGCCCGCGAGTCACGGTCATCCTATGATTGTTAGAGATACAGAGAAGAGGAGAGGAACCCTCCAAGTATGAGGACAATCAGAGAAAGGTTTTTTTTTTTTTTTTTTTTTTTTTTTTTTTTTTGCCTATACGAGAGAAGCTGCTTCACAGGATTTCTGTTATGGAAGGGGGGCAACTTAACATTTTATGGAGATGTTCTGCAATATGCCCACTTTAAATAAATGTGCAGCATCAAGGGTATTCAGTTTCCAGTGCGGTTAATAAATTCTCAAAAGACACACAGTCCGCCACCTCCTGGACAAACCTAACAGACGTTACATCGCGTGTCAAACAGGCGATGATTGCAAATTGACAGTTGTACTACAGAATCCTGTTGACACAATAACGTAAATTGGGGTTGGCAGGTATGCCATCCAGCCAAGCTTTGCCTTGGCGGGGCATGCCCCATACCTATAGAGCACGGAGAGTTTGATATTTACTTACACTGTAGAAAAACATTTACTGTCTACAGAGTTAATATTCTGTAAATATGATGCCATGCTGTAATTTAATTACTGTAATGCTCCACTCTCCATGCTGAGTGCTGGTACATCCAAAATATAAGCTGTTTGGGTTCAGCGCACATACAAGGTCACTGCAATACATTTCCCCCACCGTGTAAACACAACACGGGCTCCCAATTAAGAAGCGCTTAATACAATATGTGTTTGTTGACTTTGCTTCTCCTTACATCAGCCTCCCCCAAGTTTACATCCCCGCTTGGTGTTACCATGTTTTCTCAAACAACTTTTTTTCTGTACAGTGGCCTACAGAAAACAACTACAGCAACAACAGCAACAACAACAACAATAATAATAATAATAATAATAATAATAATAATAATAATAATAATAATAATAATAATATGATGTATAATTTCATTATTCTTCCAAATGGCACAGAGTGAACATTACATGTTTAACCGATTTACGTTTTGCCAACTGTTTCCATATTTCTCCAAATGTTCCAGAAATTCCACCATTCATTGACGATGTATTTCTTTCAGATTCAAGCCTGAACATTGCACTTGTATTAGAACTGCTGCTACTACCACTACTGCTTGTAATAGGACAAAGTCTCGTAATAAACACCATACACTGCCTGCCTAAGGTTCTGAAGCCCCTAAACGTGACACACACACATCTTCTTACAAGCAAACGCAACTGAAACGTGACATGGTAAATCAACCCAGAAGCCATTCTTTTTGAGACGCCTCTACTCAGCACTGTCCTAATGAATCAATTTCAGTGATTAGCTCAAACAGTGCAGCTGCGTACGAGTGGCACATAAATTCTCTCTGGCAGCACAATCAGGACATGTGACGATGGGTTATTACTAATAGGTCACTTCTACATTCAAGTGGCCATGACAGGAACAGAAAGCAGAGGCTCAGGATGAGCAGAGACACGTGTTCCCATGAATGCGGCAGTTTGCGCCTGCTTTGGAAAGATCTCGTTAAATTTACTGTTTTTGAATTTTAATAATGAGGATGGGGGAAAAAGTGGGTTTATATCTCTTGCAAAGATTGATTCATGTAAAAATAAAGTGTTCATAAAATTAGATAACCTTCTCCACAAAAGTTGAATAACCATATAATTTTTAATATAGCTTATTAATTTAAAGCATGAAGGTTAAAAAATAAGAGCTGAAATACAAATTAAAATGTACATGGCGTTCAAAGTGATTATAACGAAAGCCATTTTTAATCTCAAAACATAGTTCGTGCCTAACCAAAAGCTATGAGGAAAAAGCATGGCAACGGCATAATAACAGCCATACAAAGAAATATAAACATGTGCATTATAACTTAAATATGATTGTATTGTAAACATAATTTACACAAGCAAATACAAAACACTTAAAATTAATGTATAACACAAAATTAAGATTTCGGCCCTAGTTACGAGGTGTTTGGTTTTCAAGTGTTGGGCGAAGATGTGGAGTTTAAGTTTTCAAGATGGAGGCAGAAACTCTTGGAAGATTTAAGACCGAGCTTGGAAAATGACTAGATCCACTACAGGCATAATTAAAAAGCCCACGTAGATGGGCTTTGGTATATTGTTATCGACATGTGCAAACTGAAAACTGTCACTGGGCAGATTGTTGATGCATTATTACTACTCTGGGCCAAGACCTTTGGGTAATCCACTTCATGTGTCTGGCCATGACATCCCTCTAAGTCACTCTGGATGAGCACAACTGTCAAAGGAATTAAAACAAGCATTTCCCAGAGTGTCTGTGATAATCGGTCTCTCTTGTCACTCTTCAGTGATGAAGTACTGCAAATGAGTCTACACACCACAGCAACGCAAACAGTGAAGTTCTGCTGATGATTTTACACACCACAGTGACACAAATGAGGCTTGTGACTGGTCTTATATAGTTGAATTATGGGTAATGCGTACGGGTATGTATGTTGCTTTAACTGTTGTAATCATCTTATTGCATATAGAGTGTGAAATTAGAGGGACCATTGTAATAAACGAGAAACAGATAAATAAAAAATGCTACTAATTTTTACCATGATATGATTTTAACTCTTTGTTTCACGTGCAGTGCTGTTCATTAGGATTGCCTTCTCGGGGAAACTCGTCCTGATTTTCAGTATAGAAGCGTGATAAAGAGCTGCAGGACCTTGTTATAATCGGACTTCGAGTTTGACGTGCGGATATGGCCGCCGCTTCGCAGAAGCGCGCTGTTCGATCACACCGTGCGGGTCACGGGGTACCGACAGGGCTGTGGTCTAACGAGCAGGAACGCAGGTCCCGATTTTGGCGAAACGAGCAGCAGAGCCCGCGACGACGCCCCCAAAAAAACGCGATTAGCCCAGATCGTCCCAGGACCCGTTAAGTGTACCTGCGTTCGCTCCGAGCGCTGACTGAATTTCCGCGCGGCGGATATGATTGTTATGCTGATTCAGAGACGTTGTTTACGGGACGTGATTGTGCGAAGCGATGACAAACTGTCCGCTTCCCTGCCTAATGAAAATGCGGACGTGTTTCTCTGCTTCCCTAACGGCTTCTCCCAGACAAATAAACTTTTCATTGTCACCAAACGTCACCCTTAAAACGCTGGCAGATGCGGCCTCTCTCGTTAGTCATTCAGATGTGAATAATGGGCTTCGAATACAATTTTTTTTACAATTTTTTTTTGCCTGTAAACTTTTTTTTTGTGTTACTCAGCTTTTTAACTCAGGTTTTTGGTTAAATGGCACAGCAGACTCTTAATAAACCACCTGCCTGCTTGTCACAAATTCACAAACAATAACTGCAGACATCAATCATACGCCTGTGATATACTGTCCAAATACTGCACGGTGTGGCAAAAACTGCTTACCGAGCTTACAGCAAATAGTTCCTATTTTATATCACATTTCATTTTTTATATCGTGTCCTCTAAACTGAGCACAATGTGCCCTCTTTTTATGTCCTTGACGATAAAATGAGTGAAAAAGCATCTGCAAGGAAACTTTCTAAGTCACCTTCAAAAAAAAAAAAAAAATTGCTCCCAAATCGAAAACTGTCTCAATTCACAGTATGGCGACCAGCGGCTCCTCATGAATCATAAGTTCTGCGACGGCCTGGAATGTCATCATAAAATCACAAAAAGTTATGTTTGGCATCAAGCGCAAGGTT
This sequence comes from Anguilla rostrata, assembly GCF_018555375.3. Classification (NCBI taxonomy): domain Eukaryota; kingdom Metazoa; phylum Chordata; class Actinopteri; order Anguilliformes; family Anguillidae; genus Anguilla; species Anguilla rostrata. The sequence goes on along the minus strand of NC_057935.1, from coordinate 69,601,713 downwards.
ATGCTTAACACTGATTGCGTGGCAGGGGAAGTGTGGCATAGTCAGAACTACCAGCATCACCGCAAACTGCAAAAAAGTTTTAAACCGCCAACGTTTTAAATAAAAGGAACACCGACAGTTTGTTAACTGCTATGGCTTATATCCCTGCGTAGGACACACAACTTTTTAACAATGAAAGGAAACGCAGACAGAAGAACAGCTACAACATGGAATTTTAAGAATACACTCACGGACTCTGGCACGTAAAGCAAAACTACTCAGTGGTGGATGTTTTATTTCATTAACAGCCTGACACATGAACTGTGTAGCTCCTGCTGTGCCACACTCTCTCTATTTATATTTATATTCTATTTATATTCCGGTCTCTTTACCACACCATCACAATATGATGTTTACCTGCGACCATACTAACATTTTAGCATTTTAAAATATAACCGATCCTAACATGGTATTAGTTCACCACAGTTAACTACAGTTTTTATGTAGGCCCTGTGTATTCATAAACGTTTTATTTATAACGATAAGTTTTATTTCCAGTATTTCAGTTTAAGTCTACCTGGTGTCTCCACAGCCACTCTTATTAAATGCATATCAAGGTAAATGGCTGCGATGTACTGTAGCATGAATTCGTCTGACTGAGAGAGAATAATTATAATGGGTTTGGTGTTGGCTCATTTGAAATGAACTGAACAGGGTTTTTTTTTTTTTTAAAGAATTCTGAACTCTGACTAGCAGCAAAATCATCAGCAGAAATATGATCATCAGAAATATTTTCTTAGAGATGGCAGCGGCTCTGCAATAGACACTGGGTGCACAGTACACGGATGGATAGATCTTTTGCAGAAGCAGCAAATTTTTTTTTGCAAAGCAAAGTCAATCTATGACAGAAGACTGGCTTAAATAAATTACTTTGAATTCACCAGACGGGGTCCAGTATGAAAGCTGTATATAGTGTATGCATTTTACTTCAGTACTACAGACCCTCCATAAACTATACATGCTCATATCTATCTTCAAAATCATGTCAGCATTTATAATAATAAAAAAAATATTATTATTTATTTTTTTACATTGCAGAGCTACATTAAAATATTATATTTTAATGTAGCTCTGTATGCTCATGGTACATTTGTATTATTCAAATAATATACAATAAGATTGGATACAACCATACTGATAACTCACATGCCTATGCAAAGGCAATATGCCTCATTGTTAAGATATTGTTAATGTAACCATTACCATGCAACTGCAAACACTGCAGGGATGGTAACATTTTCTCATTGAAGCAACAAATTATCAGGAGTAACACTCAGTTAGATGATATAATATGAATACGAATATACTCTACTTTTATTATTTGCATTGTCTCTATACATTGCAGAGGCATTTTGTGGCTTATAATTTTGAGGTCAATAAAAACTTTCACAATGAGAAAAAAAAGTTCAGTGGAATCCTCAGTGGATAATGGCTTCAGACAGAGTGCATTCTAGTTTTAGTGCCACTTTATGAACTGAAGGGCCAGGGTTTCCAATCGTAAACAATTTCACGATTTTTTTTGGTGATAGCTGAAGACGATGTGTGATGATTCCATGTCTGTGTCTTGCTGTTTAAATACAGGCAATAGAAAATCTGTAAACACCCGTGCAAACATGTTGTCACTTTTGCTATGGCTGCTCTTTTTTTCTTCTTTTTTTTTTTTTCAAAAAAACAAACGAAATCATTGCTTGCCTGTGACAACTTGATCTCTCATCCACAGCCAAAAGAGAGTCACGGCCCTACATCAGAACCATGTGACACGGGCGGGGGTGTTGGGGGGGTGACGATGGGGGGATGGGGGGGGTATGGCGGGGGCGGGGGTGACACTTTTAAAGCACATACATCACCCTGCCGGGGCTCCTCACTCTAATTAACCGAAGTAACTCCACTGATAAAAGCTTATGACGGAGCGAGAGTTGTGGCTATGCTAATCATCTCCCGACTACAGGGGAAGCGGCGGCGGCCGGTGTTTCCTCTCTGTTCCGGTCCGGGGGAAAATAAACTCCTCCCGGCCCCCGCGAAAGCCTCGCCCCGCCAGCGTCTAATAATAATGCTGTCGGCTGTGATTTAAAGGGCCCCTGGCAGGATCACAAGAGCCACGTACGGATTTATGACCGTTCATAAATCTAATGCAATCGAGCTCGAGGAGAGAAGTGTATATATATGTGTGTGAGAACCATTGAGTCTGTCTTAGATCTCCTTCAGCAGGCCCAGCGCCGAACAGTGCGGTGCAATATCTAATTGTTGCCCGCAGTCGTTGCTGGAACCATTTGTCCCGTAGATTTGACAGAAGAGAAAAAAAGACTTTAAGTGAAATCGTTCTCTTTAGCACGCTGCGACGCCTGAACATTGTGTTTGCATTCAATAACACACCTGGCTGACACAACATAGCAGTGCAGAGTGGTGTTTAAGGCTCACTAGAGGGTTGCTGATTTGCATACCAGGCCTGTGGTACCCTTTAGCTAGGTGCCTGATCCTAACTACTTTATAAATTATCTGGGTACACATTATGATAGGGGCTCAAACAGAAATTATGCAAATCACCTTGGACAGAAAAGAAAAGGACAGTAAAATTGTATCTCATAATATTGTAGATGTCAATAAAATAATATGTTAGAATTTAATGGACATAATTTAGACATTCCAAATACAAGTAGGAACCGGGGGCAATTATGCCAAAAATGAAATTTCCAGTAGCAAGAAAAAAATAATATTTCTATTCCTTTCTACTTAAGAAAAGCATACCAATTTTTACACTGTATTATGCCTGCTGGAAATCATGACAATTTAGATTTTCACACCATTAACGGAACAATCGTCTACACTTTAAAAAAAGAGCCTTCTTATCTGTGTGTGGGTGAGTGTCTGAATTTCTGTGTGTGTGTCTGTGTGTGAGATATGTATATGTAGAGAGAGAGAGAGAGAGAGAGAAAGAGAGAGATGGATTGATATTTTCTCATTCCACATCTTATGAGTGTTCGCTTTTCTGCTAATATTGTTCGTCTCTCTTTATTTTGGCTGACGCAGGTGAAGCACCCCCCCAAAAAAATGGCCCCCGATGCTGATGTGCTGAGGAATCAGTTAAGAAAAGTTTTGTCACCGCTGTCCTCCAAAAAGTCTTGACCGGGCACTTTTTTTTAAAAAAAAGAGAGTTTTAAAGAGCAAGTGGGTGCCAGGTTGGCGCTGCGGTACAGGGGTGGGTCAGAGGAGAAGATCGATGCTGGAATATTACAGTTTGCTCTGCTCTGGTCTGAATGGGCCACACAGACAGAGCCTGCATGTACGATACAGTACAGTCTTAAAACAGAATACAGCAATAGTCATTTTTTTTCTCGCTTTTTTATCTGTGATCTCACTCATAAGCTGAATGTGAAAAGATACAGTCGCTTGTTTTGACCATTTTGACAGGTGTGCAGTTCCGTAATGCGGAGGGTGCGACACACAAAAAAAGTCAAAAGTAAAAAAAATAAATAAATAAAATAAAAACGATGTGATTTTTGTTTGCTGATCGCCGTTGCACACGACCGGAACCATATTCCAAAACCGATAAGAGAATATTTACAGAGCGTGCACCAGGGCAGCTCGTCTAAATTGGATGCTACAGCAGCGGATGGGAAATCAATCACATTGATTTGCTTCTTTTTTTTTTCAGATGAATTAGAGTTCTGTCTGCCCCAACACTTCATTTAGGAACTCCCAAACTTTCTAAAACTCTTGGTATTGGTTTTTTTTCCCCTCCCCTCGTTACCTCTGGATTCTGCAATGTTATCCTCCCCGGGGAAGATAACGTTTTACCGCTTTAGCTTTCATTCCGCTTCAGTTGTGTTTGCCTGAAAAACAAGCCCAGGCCAAACATCGCGGCCCCTCAACGCGCATTAGCGGATGTCGTCCTCCTGGCACTGGATGCCGTGCACCTGTCCGAATGGATTTCGCTCTAAGCGTGGCCCTTTAAACCTTCAATAACTCTGGAAATGAGATTTCTTACCGCGTAACGTCGAGGGAACGGTGAGCCTCCTTTGCTGTCATTTAACGAAAAAGAAAAAAAGAAGAAGAAAAAAAAACATTTGGCAACACGTCTGTGTTAATCACACGGGCCTGTGCCTCTCTCTCTCTCTCCCTCTCTCTCTCTCTCAAATCCTCTACAGGTGTTTTCTTATCTCCATAGGAACTAGGTACTGCATATGCGTATTATAGAAAGAGCACTAATTTGATGGTTCTGGGGAGTTCCACTCTCGTTGTATTCTGCTCGCGTCTGTTTAAATGCACCAGAAAGGGACACTACCGCAAATCAGCAAAGGGAATTGCAGGTGTCACAGACTTGTGCAGAGCACTTCTGGGTCAGCCAACAGCTCGAAGCGGCTTGGATGGGTGTGTGGGTGGTGGTGGCGGTGGTGGGGGAGGGGGGGGGAGTGTTGTCTGGAAAGTGTCGCTCCTGATATTCTTGTTTTCCAGAGTTCTAGAATTCTCAGAGCACAGCCCGGTCCCCAGCAGAGCTGGACCAGAGGAGGGATCATCTCTTTCTGGCTTGTGTCCCACAGTTGTTTTTGTTGCTCTGGTTTGCTGTAGTTCTGTGCGTTCCCAGCCCCAATGGCATTACTGACGCTGGCCTACTTACCAAACCGGACACGGGGTTGGGGCTGCTTTCTGCGACTGTTCTTTCGTCAGCTGCTGCACTCACACATAGTGGAGCTACATATTCAGAGAGGAGCACACCGGCATTGCTAACTATGGCAAACCACCAGGTGTGTGTATGGAAATAATGTGGACTTGATGTCCAGGCAGGTCTCTTCAGTCTAGGCGAGTGGTGGCGTTCATGTCATTCATTAGCCTGATCATGTGAGAAAAGCTAAGATTATGGACTGAGTCAGCCAACAGGCTCCATCTTGTTTGCCTGATTTAACCTTTCAAGGTGTGAGGTCACAAATATGTGATTAGAATGTTCTTGACTGAACATTCCAATACTGAGGTAACAACCAATACTGGTGATTGAAAGCAATGGAGTACCAGGACACTGACTTGGAATTCTGAGAGGAAAAAAATAAATAAAAAATTCCAGAAATTTTCAAAGGGGGTTAAGCTGTACAGGACTGTTCAAATGGCAATCTACTCAGAAGCCAGAAAAAAACTTGAAAGCTTTCAGAAATGTTCAGCGTAAAAGCAACTCAGCTTGATTGTACATAGTAATAATAATAATAACAATAATAATAATAATAATGCAATATTTCTTTGATTTAAAGATTTCATCCTCCTCTATCGCAAGCTAGCATGCAGCCATTTGATCTTCCCCTGAACTGAAATGACCGGGTTGTTCATTCAAAGACTCCCTCTCACAACTGTACTTCCACTGCCTCACAGAGAGATGTTTCCTCTGAATGACCCGGGGTATGTAATCCTCAGGCCACCAACCCTTATCTCATCACGCAACACTTCTTTATTTTCTCATCTGTCTGTATCCGTGCCTTTGAAGTCCTCCATCTCTCCATCACCCCCCCCCCCCCACTTCAGTCCTTGGAGTGGAATTGGCCCCCGCGGATCCACCTGAAACCTGCACTCTGACTCCTAAGCCCCCCCGGCCTTACTGTCTGTCAGTTCGCTATCAGCCACCTGAGTCCTGATAAATATTAATCGCTCGTTTCAAATGCCAGCCATGAGAGAGAGAGAGAGAGAGAGAGAGAGAGAGAGAGATAGGGAGAGAGAGTGAGAGAGTCGGCTTTGAAGGACACTGAGAATAAAGGAGATAAATGTGAGAAAAAGTCCTCTGTAGAACTTCTAAAAAATGTGCTTCTCCTCCTGCCAAAAGCCAAAAGCTGTGAATAAAAGCAGCCCCTCCAGGGCATTGTGTAAATTATTAAACATGCGGGGCCGTTGTTTGACTGTAATGAGATGGCTGCCACAGAGGGAACTCATACAGGTTAGATTGAGCTGGATGAAGATGACATAACGTCATTCTGCGTTTCATAATGAGCCTGCGTTCCTTTTTTGAATGTGCGCATGAGAGTGTATGTGAAGATTTATGTGTGTACATGGGCATTTATATGTATGAAATTATGTGTGTGTGTGTGTGTGTGTGTGTGTTTCTGTACGGGTGTGTGTACGTGTGTGTGCTTGTGTTTGTGTGTGTCTGTGTGTGTGCGTGTGTGTGTGTTTGTTTAGCAGAATGTTACATGAGTCTATGTATATTTATTCTATTTCATGAGTCATAAATTAAGGGCATAATGATTTTAAAAGTAGATTGTTTGTTTATTGAGTCACGCAAATCAGAAATGAGTAAAAATGTGTAATTATAAAAAACACTGCACAGGGATATTAAACATTCCCACTTCACATGAGTGGAAAAGAAGAATAAATTGAGTAGTAAATCCTTAGAATGAATACTACATGACCTCAACCACCCTTGAAAAGAGAGAGAGAGAGCGAAAGAGCAGAGAGAGAGAGAGAGAGAGCGAGAGAGAGAGAGAGAGAGAGAGAGAGAGAGAGAGAGAGTGAGTGAGCATTCACCGTGAGAGATTGCCGACCTGTGGTGTCAGATGTAAATGGAGATCATATCAATAAATATGCTCTGCGGCAGGGATGGGACTGATGCATCCACAGGATATTATATTTGCTAGGATGGGATGCCCAAGACCAAGACCTATATGCACAACCTACTCAAGGACAGATGTGGGGGGTAGTGGATGGGGGGGGGGGGGGGTGTTGTGTGGGAGACCCCCCATTTGAGGGCCTCCCTCTCCATCTGGTTGCCCTGGAGTAGTGGCCCTTCATTGCATTTCAGTCAGCCACTTAGGTAAGTAGCTAATTAGGCTGGCCTAATTGTGTGTTCTCTGAATTTAAAAGGCAACCAGTGCTGCTGCATTATGAGAGAACAAAACTCGTGTTAAAATGTCATTTTGGACAAACTGGTCTTTCATAAGAGAGTTCAGGGACCAGTGAGTGTTCTGAAGAACTGAACATGATTAGGGTGACATAGATGTCCCCTTCTTCCTGGGATAGCCCCGTGTCTCTGGACCCTTTTCACGCATCCCGACTTTTTCTGAGAAAATCTAGATTTTTCCCGTATTTCATTCATATCATATTTCAATGGGCTTTCTGACTTTGGTTTCCATTACTGTTGATTCTCACTGGATTAGGCACACGTTCCTCCAAGGCATGGTGGCTCTATTCATAATGCTCACCATGGCCTTATTGCTATTCATAATTGCTATTGCTATCACTAATTTGAGGAATTGTTAACCTCTCCATTTTAGAGAAGCGGTCATTCAGAATCAAAATAATTTGTGTACAGGAAATGGTGCCACTTCTATTTTGAACTTCCAAACATTGCAACGTATCTGCAAATTCCAACCAGAAGAAAGCATTCGCCGTGCAGGTATTTCAAAGCTCTGCACTTTACTCATTCGCTTCATTTACAGCCATTCTGGAATTAGAAGCTAAAGTGCAATCAATTAACCACATCTCAATCCTATGGCCTTCCAGACAGTTTTGTTAGCCGACAGTCCGTTCTTGCCATTTGCTTTTACGATTCATTTTGGCTTGCGTGGCTGGTTCACGTCACAGTACATACGTATGTTAATACATGATCTCCTTAAATCCGATCTTCTCCCTTATCGGAGAGAGGAGGAGAAAGTGATGTTCATGTTCAGATCTCTGTACGTCAATTTCTGTTGTTTCTGTTTGTCCATGGGAAAACGAAACAGATGTAAGGAAAACTGGATTGTCCTTGATGCCACAGTGATTGATGAGAGGTCCAGAATGAATGCATATGTATCAGATCACACACACTGCAGATCTGCTGGGCCAACACACGATAAAAATGTATGACTTCTCTCATGGATGGAGGGAATAAATCCTCCAATGTAACCTTTGATTCGAGATGGGGCAAACCACCCCCGGGACTTAACACTTAATTCCTACAATACATATTTATGTAAATTGAAATGGTATATATATATATATATATATATATATATATATATATATATATATATAGTCACCTCCATAATGTTTGGGACATTGGGATTTGGGGACCAATTCTCAGCTTTAATTAAAGGGTTATTTTTCAATACATTTTGCTTTCACTATGTAGAAATTACAGCACTACAGAGTCCCCCATTTCGGTGTCTTCAATTGCTTCCTTAGTACAGGTATCCGTACCTAGTCTTGATTCTTGGCTTTTGATCGTCTTTGGAGTCCATTATTGGAATTTTTTTCAACATAAAGAACAGAGTTGTGGTAATGAAAGTTAAGGAAGCCATTATGAGGCTGAGAAGACAAAACAGAGACATAGGCCAAACCTTAGGCTTACAAAATCAACAGTTTGAAACATCATTACGAAGAAAGAAGGCACTGGTGAGCTCAGTAATCGCAAAGGGCCTGGTAGGTCAAGGATGACCTCTACACTTGATGACCGAAGAATTCTCATCATAATGAAGAAACCCTCCCCCAAACACCTTTTCGACAGATAGGAAACAGACTTCAGGAGGCAGACGTGGATGTGTCATTCACTACTGTCTGCAGAACACCTCAAGAACCGAACCACAGAAGCTACGTGGCAAGATGCAAACCAATATACTTCAAGATGCAAACCACTGCACGATGAAAGCCAGTTATGTAAATGAGGTCCTGCTAAACTAAAGAGCAAATATAAACTGATAAAAAGCAGAAAAAAAAGAAAAGATGATCCACCCACGCCCCCATACATGTGCCATGTGCTGTCACCAAATTGACAAGAAGGGACCTTGTGGGACCTGTTGCTGAAACGGCACCAGAGGAGGTAAAGGCCTTCCTGACAGCTCTCTCAAAACCCATCATCAATCAGCCTGGCACCCCCTGCCAGCCAGGCACCACCCCCCCCCGGCCCCCCCTCCCGCCCCCCTCCCCCTGGCCTGCTGTCCCATCCTAAGAGCTGGCACGTGTAAGGGCCTCTGCTCATCTGAAGCCCCCTCGTCGTAACGTCCTACGCAGAGAAAGCCTCGCGATGCGTCATCCGCCCGGACCGCTCTCCCGCCCTCACTGCACGGTCTCCTCCACATTCCGCTCTGCGGTTGACCTCTTTTGGCACCGCTCTACGCGGCTGACAAAAATGCAACGGGCTAGCGGCAGCGAATGTGCTGCATTGTGACCGAAATCAAAAAAATTAGAGGGAACAAAATTAATGTTCGGCGCACAGCGCGGTTACTCGGTAAATTTATCTCGAACCCGAGAAGCTTGAAGCTGAGAGAACCAAATCAATTCTACTGATGCCTGAGTGAGCAAAGAAAAGGCAGATAGAGATATCAAATGAGCCTTATGTTATTCTCTTGAGTCAAATATCTGCACTTTGCTTCAGAAGTGACTCTGGAGGTTCTCTCACTGAACCCTAGAAATCATTTGGTCAACGACCGTTTTTATCTGTTAAAGCTACGATGTTAAGGTTTGATCGTTAATGCTTATGAAATTAAGATTTAGGTAGGATACTCTCTCAGCTATAACGTCGAAAAAAAAGATAAGCGTAGGAGGAGAACATCTACTGAATCAAACAGGATTCATAATTTTTCACAACCCTTATCTGGGGATTACACTTCTTTTATTTGTTCTTTTGGGGAACCCTGTATCACATAGATGGATTTGAAAAGTTATTGGAGTAAAAGCTGTCTGATCTATACTGTTTGTGTGGTGTTGTTGTGGGGTGAACCCCGGAATAAGCTCTATGATACTTGTGGTTGATGGAGTGCTTCACTATTTCTTGCTCAACCTGATGGATTTTCAGCAAGATTAATGGGTGACAAAATTCAAAATGACAGCAACACACATCGGCTGATATCCTGGTCGGCGTATATGTGATGTCTGGAAATGATAACTACTGATGAACAAGGTCACAGCGTTCCCTGAAATAAACAATAAGAGAAAAATGTGTCACTGGGAGATGTAGAGACCGATATGGATTTTCATTTTAATAAATTCAATGTACAGAAAGAGCAGTAGATGGAGAGGGTTGGAAGTAAGAGTAGAAAAAGGGGAATAAATGAATAAAGGAAGAAGAGTATGGTGTAGTGATTTACTTTAAAAAAAGCATATTTACCAGGAAGCAAAGTATAGAAATGTAGCTTCTTTATGCGAAACAAAAGACTATGTGAAGAGAATGGTCACTCATATTGTTGATCCTCTGGGCAATTTTGTCATCATGTCCCAAGTGTGGAACACTGTGCTGGAGACAACACCTCTTTCCAGGTGCCTCCTCATTTGACTCAACCCCTCTCATACTGTGATGGTACCTGACTCAACCCCCCTCATACTGTGATGGTACCTGACTCAACCCCTCTCATACTGTGATGGTACCTGACTCAGCCCCCTCATACTGTGATGGTACCTGACTCAACCCCTCTCATACTGTGAGAGTACCTGACTCAACTCCCCTTGTCCTGTGAGAGTACCTGACTCAACTCGCCTTGTCTTGTGATGGTACCCGACTCAGCCCCCCTCATTCTGTGATGGTACCTACCTTGACCCCCCTCATACTGTGATGGTACCCGACTCAACGCCCTCTCAGAGCGACAGAGGCATTTGCCTGTGTCTGCAGGCCACCGCAGATCGCAAAGGTCAGCAGAAGCTGTGGAGATACGACGCTATCGCTAACAAACACGTCCTCCGCTTCCCAACGCAGGAGTGCAGCTTGTGTCCATCAGCTGGCTTTTATTTCCCAGCCACTTATCTTGTGATGCTTTTTCTTTTTATTGTGCGCAGAAACAGCATGTGCATTAGCGGGGGCTACAAGCCAGATAACATTTCACATCATTCCAGCAGCTCTGAGTGAGGTGTAGGCAAACAGAGAACAAGACGGACGCCTTTTCACTCTCATAGAAATACACAGACAACAACATACACTTTAAGTCACATAAAAGTACACTGACATTCATGCACACATGCATGCAACCACACACAAACACACACACATACACACACCACATCTATATTGCACACACACTTTCACTCTCTCACACACACAGACCACACCTGTATTACTGACACGCTTTCACACTCAAACACACACACACACACACACACACAGACAGACCACACCTGTATTACACAAACTTTAACACTCACACACGGACACCACACCTGTTTTACGCACACACTTTCTCACTCACACACACAAACACATGGACACACATGCACATACACCACACACACACACACACATACACACACACACGCACCACACCTGTTTTACACGCACACACACACACACATGCATACACGTACACACGCACCACATCTGTTTTACACACACACACACTGTCTAACTCACACACACACACACACACACACACACACACACACTGTCTAACTCACACACACACACTCACACACACACACCCTTACATACCCTTTTACATCTCAAGGCCCCCTTGGGGCTCAGTGAAGCGCATTACCTCATTTTAGCAGTTGTCAGCCTGGGGCTAGCTGTTTTAGCACCCTGTTTCTTCCACACTCAGACTCCATCCAGGACAGCCTCATATCAAAGCGCTTTAGTCTCAATGTGGCCCATCCTTTTTTCCGAGTACACGAGGCACTCTTTGTTATATATAAAACTCAATTACTCGAACGCAATCTAATGTATGTTCACTCACGTCACTGAGCCAGAGCCGTTGTGTAATGAATGGAGATGGAGAACATGATGCCCTGGCAGTTTTCTTAAAGAAACGTCACATTACAGGCATTTAGCAGACACCATACATAGTTTTTACATTTATACAGCTGGATATACACTGAAGCAGTACAGGATAATGGCACCGTCCCCTTAAGCAAAGGAATAAAACCTGTGACCTTTAGATTACAAGACCTGTTCCTTACCCGTTATACTACACTGCCGCCCTTACAAACGCGCGTATTAAACCAGTGTGAATTCAGATGAGAAAAAAGGGGGTACATATTTGAGTTATCCATATATGCCGTTGGTTGTGTCACCCCAGCTGTGTGGATAATCTGGCTGTCCCGTCTCCATGGGTCTTCCGTGAATCTTAAACATTGCAAGGATCTCATAGGTCTGTCCCATTGCTCTGGACAAGCGGGCAGTATGCCAAAACCATGAAATTAGGCAAAAATATAATTTGTTCATGAACAAGTGAGACAGATGCTGGAATTAATATTGACCTCAACTGCAAGAATAAATAAATAAATAAATATTTCAGGAGTATTACTGACAGAAGAGTTGCAGATCTGACTGTTTTTCACATTTAAATACTACTGATTTGTACTTACAGTACAAAAATAAATTAGTAGTATAGTTTTCAGCCACATAATACCACTTTTAATTGTTATGGTATTTAACTTACACATTGAACAGCATGATTGGTCCACCATTTATTACCTGCCATATGTAATGCATTCAGCAATATTTAACTGTTTTACATTTAATCTCCACATTGATAAATTGCATACATTTTACAGAGTTAATTTTTATGGCAGATGCTGAATATGAAATAGAAGTTACCTTCATGGCCGGCACGTGGCATAAACGATCTATGCGGTTGTTTAGGGCCACAACCGCTAGGAGGGGCCACACGACCACGAGGGGCGGGGGGGGGGGGGCCACACGATCCAATATTTATCTAAGGTAAATAACGTTATTTTCGCAATTACGTTATTCATCCCCTATCGCGGAACTAGCGGTATAAATTTTAAACGGAATGGCAACCGAAGTGTTCATAACAATGTGATATAAGAAGGATTTTACCAAGCGTACCCCCCCACACCCCCTCCCCCTGCTCGACAGAATCCAACAACCCCCCCCCCCCCCCCCCCCACTCGGACAGATTTGCTTAGGCCCACTAAAAATCCTAGGGCCGGCCCTGGTTACCTTGGCCTATAAATGTGTGCTTATAGCCTTGCTTACAGCAGACACAGTCCAGTAGCTGACTCACTGCAGGGTAATCACATTTAGTGCAGGCAGACATGGACACACATTGAATTGTAATGCATGTAGGTCAGGTTGTGTAACGCAGACAACAATGTTCTGCCCTGAAGATAATAACAATAATAAAAAATAAAAAAATAAATCTCTGATATAGCAACTGAAGGCGGTTTTTCTTTTTCGTTAAAAGAAATGCAAAATGCAGTGCTATTGCAGTACAAAGAACCAGACTGAGTATTGATTATGCCCCCACAATGCAATACAATGGACAGCTTGTCCAAAAAAAAAAAAAAAAATCAGTATTTGTAAAACAAACAAAAAAGTGTACAATTCTTTACCGTGAAATAATACTCCCCACCACCTGCAGCTATTTCAAATTTCAAACAGTGCATAATTTCACCCCACCTGTCAATTTTGAGCTAGAAAAAAGTTCCCTTATTTTCAGGCACAGTAGGACCATGGGTTTTCATGGCAAGCATGCTTTGTAAACTGTTATTTCACTCTATGGGTCCAAGATATTGAAACAATCTTTTTTTTTTTTTGAAGCCACCTCTTGAATAATTTTATTTGCGCCTGAACACCTCACTGTACCTTCTCAAATATGAATTTAAGCGATTAGCAATTAGCAATCAGTTGTTGCTCACACGTTGACACATATTCCTCTATTTCCAATTAGGCATTGTGCTTTCCGGTTAAAAGGAGTGGTGGAATGGTGATTGTTATTGCATGAATATGATTGTGGATAATTTGGAGATATGGTCAGCAATGTAGTCTCTGGAGCTGAAACACATGCGGGAGCTCTGTTGTCTCACCTTTATGAAGCTTAATTGATCCCATATCACTTTAACCATAACGAGCACTTATTAAAAAAAAAAAAAAAAGAAAATTTGTGACGTGTAATTCATGTACTCCAGCTCCAAGTGCAAGACGATCGGCCAGCCTATTAATACAATGTGTTAAAAAGATAACTCCCGTCTGAGGGGTTTTTGTTAAACGAGTCGGAAGAACTCGCGTCAGACAAAAGAGCCGTTGCACTGCGAGGCGGAATGAAGCTGTTATTTAGTCAGAAGAATAATGCGGCGTGACACTATTGTTGCAGACGAGCGCTTTTTGCGCGGCAGCGCGCCTTCCTGCCGGAGAATCCGCTTCATAACACCGCTTCATAGTGTAGCTCGGCTCAGAAACACAATCCCGCCATCCCGCCATCCCGCCATCCCGCTATCTGGCTTTTGAATGGGAAGAGAACAATGAGCGTTCGCCTCCGAAGCCCATGCTGACAAGTGCTGTGACTTCAGGCGGCACAAAAGGACGGATTTTTTTTTTTTGTGACTCGCGAGATGCAAAGAAACAAAATTACGGCAGTGCGTTGCTACCGCGGTGAAAGAAGAAAAAAAAAAATATTCTGCTCGGTGTCTTGTCACAAAAATAATCTTTTCTCGTTAAAACGAGATCCTTCTCCTGTTATAATGACATACCGGGATTCATTGGGTATACGCAATGCATGTCATTACAAAAAAAAGGGAAGGATATCATTATCAGGAGAACGTAGCATACACTGGAACTAGCATACCCTGGTAGGGTAGAGACACGTCTGTCCAAAATCTCCCACAGGTGTTCAAATTGGGTTGAGATCTGGTGACGGTGAAGGCCATAGCATATGATCCACATCATTTGCGTACGCATCACACCATTCAGTGAGCCCCCCTGTGCCCTGTGGATGGGGGCATTGTCATCCTGGAAGAGACCGCTCACATCAGGATAGAAATGTTTCATCACAGGATAAAGGTGATCCTGCAGCGACCCTTCCCAGTAAGGGGGCAAGCGGACCCAAACCATGCCAGGAAACTGCCCCCCCCCACAGCATAACAGAGCCACCGGACCCCCTCAGTGGAGGGGTCAAGCATTCAGGCCTGTACCATTCTCTTAATGTATGCACACACATGCACTTGCCCACTTGTCGAGAATATGGTGAAGCATGACTCATCTGACCATATCACTTTTTTTCCACGTCTCTGTAGACCAGTGTCTATGGTTTTTGCATCACTGAACTCTCAAATGCGCATTCATCTTTGTAATGAGGAGTTTATGCACTGCAACCCTACTATAATACCCCTCTCCATGTAGATGTTGACGGACTGTTCTTGCTAACGCAGTCTAATCACATCTTGCAGTAACATTCTCGGTCACCTGCGGAAGAGTTGCTGTACTGTTTTTCCTTACATGTTGCACTAATGCACAAGCATCACAGACTGTTCTTGCTGACAGACTGTTTTATGTATATTTGTGTGTATGTGTGTGTGTGTGTGTGTGTGTCATGTCTGTGTCGTGCGCGTGTGTTTGTGTGCACTTGTGTGTGTGTGCGTGTGTATGTGTGCCTGTGTGTGCGTGTGTGTGTGTGTATGTGAATGCATGCATGTGTGTGTGTCTGTGTGTGCGTGTATGTGTGTGTGTGTGTGTGTGAATGCATGCACGTGTGTGTGTCTGTGTGTGCGTGTATGTGTGTGTGTGTGAATGCATGCACGTGTGTGTGTCTGTGTGTGCGTGTGTGTGTATGTGAATGCATGCATGTGTGTGTGTCTGTGTGTGCGTGTATGTGTGTGTGTGTGTGTCCGCCTGCCTGCGCGTGGGTGATGAGAGAATGTATAATAGGGTCCAGATTGCTCTTCTCATGTTGTGTTTGTTATGGTGAAGCCCATTAGTCTCTGGCCCAATCCCGCGCCACCCCCCCCCCCCCCCCGCCCCACCCCTCCTCCTCCTCCTGCTCTGTCAGCGGCATCCAGCCCAATTATCACCACGGCAGCGGGACAAATTACCTGCGCTGAGTCAGCAATTAAAGCTCTGTGCGAAACCACGGCATAACAATGACTCACTGCTTCCGTACATGTTGTCCACGTGCACCTGGGTGTTCATCAGTGACCACAGACAGCACTGCTGGTGCACAGTGAAGAAGAAGAAGAATAAGAAGAACAGGAAGAAGAAGAAGAAAACAGCAATAACAACAGCAGCAGCAGCAACACAAGAACAAGATGAAGAAAAACAACAGCAACAGCAAAAAGAAGAAGAAGAATAATAATAAGAAGAAGAACAACAACAACAATAACCAAGAAGAAGAAGAAGAAGACCAAGAAAAAGAAGATCAACGACAAGAAGAGAGGGAGAGAGGGATGTGACTGGAAGACAGGAATGTACCCTATTTTTCTTCTTTGTTAAAAAAGGGTTACCGGACCATTGTTATTAACACAGCAGCCACCACATTATTTTCCTGCCCCAGTTTTAAAGAAAACGGGTAACCTGAGTTTGTAAGGCAGGGCCCAGACAGGCTATCCTGATTCTGCTTTGCCCCACGTTTTTTAAAATTTCGTGAAATTGAAGTTGCAAAAGATGTTATTCACGCAAAAATAAAACATGAAGCGATATCCCGCCTGTAGTTATCTTGATAAATCTTCAACTTAGAAATGAGCAACACGGCATTTTTATATATATGTATATATTTTTTTCTAACTGGAAAGCAAAATCAAAAAAAACTTTTTCACCAGCTGCTGCCTCCCACTTGATGACTGCTCACGCAACCCCTACATCATTTACTGATTCATTCCGCCCGCCTTGGAATGAACAATTGAATAACTGACATCTTTTCAAATTGGCTCAGTACCTTTCCTCCCACGCTTGTGACTCCTGCCCATTTATGCGTGCCTTCACAATTCGGCAGTTTGTGTCCCGAGAGGACGGTCCATTGAGAGCTTTCTGTCTTTACCGTACTTTCATTTTGTGTGTTTGTTTGTTTGTTTGTTCCCCCCTCCTCCCCCCCTCAAATGTTCCCCCCCCCCCCCCCCCCCCCGAAAGTGAAACAGAGATCATACGAGTACTTCTGTTGAGTGATGAATCTGCACCACAGCATTCCCCAGACTGAACAAATCTGATCGATAAATCAAAAAATTTTGTTTTCTTATTTCAAATCAAGGACAAAGTGCAATTCAGTTGAGCCTGATACTTGTACAATGTTGCATTTATTTATTTATGCACTCATTCATTTATTTCCCCCCAGACCTTTCCCCAATTAGGAATCCATAATTATGTATCAACACTCATCACAAAAATGAAAAAAAAAAAAGATTCACTGGTAAAAACAGGCTAATCAAGAAACCTTGGGAGAGAAATAAGACAGACAAAAATAATGAATTAATTACAAGTCACTGAATCTGATTTTCTGTCATTTATTTACATATTAAAATCATGTTTTCCCTGTAAGTTTTTACAAGATATTTCTGCAGTAATTACTTTAGTTATTCATACTATTGGCTTTTATTGCTTTCTAAAGACCAGTTTGTTTGGGATTGTCAATGTTAGCTTGTGTTGGCCAGCCTTTAACAAACGAACAACCATCATATGAACTGTTACTCATGGCACTGATGTACAGTATGTGAGCTGTTACTCATGGCACTGATGTACCGTATATGAGCTGTTACACACAGCACTGATGCATATGATCTGCTACACACATCACTGATGTATATGAGCTGTTACTGATAGCACCGTCATCTTCATGAAGGACATGCAAACTGTTTCCTGCTCTGAGCTCTCTCTTTGGCACCAACACTTGGGGAAGAGCCAGGACACCGAATTTGAATATGGCTCCAGAATGTCCATGCATATGTATCCACGCAGTAAAGAATGATTTAGCCCTTCTTTCATGTAAAGTACATGAAAAAAGGGCTATTAAAAAACCCCCACTGGTGACCAGGACAATGTGATGGAACTTTTTTCACCAGAAGTCCACCAGAAGGTTCGCGCAACAGCTGCGAAGCCATCGCATTCGCGGGCGTAAGTATAAATGCCTGTTTCCGCCATCTCACCGTAATGTGCCATGTAGACTTCCATTTTAGTGTTGTGTGATGCCTTTTGTGCTGCCAGATTACAGTGCTCCATTGACTTTCATATGCAATCATAAATGAATATACACTATTATTTTGGAACAGCCCAGGGCCGGTCAGAAACAATTTTATGTCATTTCACTTTTTTTTTTTTTTTTCATGTACAATGAACATCTGAATTGCTCTTCGAATAGAATACGCCTCCAGCTGAGTGCATTGTAAGGCTCTGTGATTTAAACATTTCTGGGGGGAGAGTGCAACAGAATTTCAATCTCGAAAAGATTGCGCTACCACAAGAAAAAAAATAATAAAATAAATAAAAAAGAGTCCAAAAGAGTTTTCATGAACTTTCCATCAAACTTTGCCTGCATAAATTTTCACGAACAGAATCTGGAATAAAATATGACTCCTCTATTTAGAGGAAAGATTAGAATTCACACGAGGTACTATTAATAATGCTGTCACCACTGTTCGGTTTCTTAATAAGGTGCAAAAGGTCTGTGTGATCAAAAAAAGAAAAAAGAAACGTAAATCAGTAAAGGCAAAATAATTTGTGCTGGTTTGGTTCTATGAAACAACAAGAACTGCAGCAACAATGACAACACGTGAAGCCATGAACATAAGGTAATGAAAACATATTCAATATCAGACAGAGACAAGTAATAAATAAGTAGATGCCAACTAAACACCAAATGACACCAAGTTTTATATGTTTCACAGTTTGGCCTGTGCTGACACTCGTGCTTATATCAGGGCATTATGGGATTGATTGACCTTGACACTGTACTGTAACTAGATAATAAACATGGACACCTGCTGCCCGAACTCTGTCCTTACCCAAGTTATTACTATAAATAGTCATATAGTGTTCGACATTAAGGCAATATAATAGTCAATATCTCAAAACAATTGCTTTCATTGGGTGGAGAGAGAGAGTGCAAGTGCTTTAAAGAGTAGCAGTGTGCAGTCATGCAATTCTGCTGAAATATAATTTCCTGTTCCTTGTACCTCAACCTTTATTCTTGATAATTTTGATGATCACAATGATGTCAATGATGATGATCACAAACATACCTTTTATTGTTCACTGGACGGTGAATGAAAATGGTTTACTTTGGCATTTTTAGCAGGTAACTACTACAAAATGACTGTTGATTTGGAAGGACGTGCATTAGAGCTAATTATGGATATAATACAATTTGAAGCTAATCATGGATCTTTCTTAGTCATTATGATTGCCATGCAAGCAAACATTTGTGCATTCATAAGGCATAATATAAAGACTCATGTTCTGCAAGAGCAAACTGAGTGAGCAAACTGCGATAAAATAAGACAAAAAGTAATAATAATAATAATAATAATAATAATAATAATAATCAGAATTGAGTATTCATCTGGACCATGCAATAACTTTATATTGAAGTAATACGTCAATAAAAAGCATTATGAAGTAAAAAAAAAATGGTTTCAATAAGTATATAAACAACATATCAGTCATATTTATTTAATTATTTTCCCATCTGCTTTTCCATTACTTATGAAAGAAAGTAGCAGATGGCATGCAGAAAGAATTTAACTTGCTATATTAACCAGATAATTTCAATATTCTCTCGAGGCAAAAAAATTGTAAGGATTCATTATCATTAAAGAATTAAAGATACCCTAAACGTTTTAGGTAAATGGTCTTTTCAAGAATCAGTTGATAAGCATCACTCAATAATTAGAACTTGCTATAGCTTTGTACAATATGTTATTAATCATTTGCAATGCCTGCTTTTATTAATGCAATGCATGTCAGTTGGGTAAGATATGGATTCCAGACACTGTGACCAGTGGGACATGTGTTCAAATCCCATACGGGAATAAAACATGTCACATGGTGTATTTCCTGTTGCCCCAATGTTGCCAGGATTGTATGGGCGTCGGGTAGCACTGGCATAGGCATGGGCAGGCCAGGGTTAATGCCCACTTAGGTAGTTCTGGCCTTCCTAGTTTTGTTGCTTCTGTATAGGGTAGCACGAAGGTACAGTGGATAGCACTGTTGCCTCACAGCAAGTAGTTATTGGGTTTGAATCCTTTCTGTGTGGATTTTGCATGTTCTCCCCGTGTCCGCATGGGTTTCCACCGGGTACTCCAGTTTCCTCCCGCAGTCCAAAGACATGCAGGTAGACTAGTTGGAGACTCTAAATTGCCCATAGGTAAGAGTGTGTGAGTGAACGCTGGGTGTGCCCTGCGATAGATTGGCGACCGGTCCAGGGTGTAATCCTGCCTCTCACCCAATGCATGCTGGGATAGGCTTCCACCCCCCCACCCCACCCCCCACACACACACACACCTGAAATGCTTTAATCTTACTCTTCATCTAAAAGAGACCAGCGCAAATGTGCTGCTCCAGGTGATGAGTACACAGTGGTCCTGTGTGGCTGTCTCACTGTTTCCCTGACTTCATGCGTGTGTCACTCAATAAAAGGGACACAGGACCACTGTGATCTCACCGCACCACCACTGACTCAAGCAGATGTCAGTTCAAGTTTGTTTGAAAACAGTAGCAACAGACAAGGACAGTTGTCCAGGTATTGTACCCAGCATCCCCCACAGCAAGCTATAAAGCGCTCATGTAGGCAGTTGGAGGATGACACGCACTGAAAAATGAATGGCTTTCAATGGGGTGATTGAATAAATGCACTGGATTTAATCTCGCAAGACGAATGGCCTATCTTCTTTTTATTTCATGTACTGTAGATGTGAGTTTGTTGCACTGTATGTGGTCTGAAAAATCGCTGTAAGTGCCAGTTAGATTTCTAGCAGGAATCAAAGGGTCTACAGATAGCTAGCTTTTATGGACATCAAAAGTCACTGAGATGAGTTTGTAGCACATGCATGACTGGACACAGCTATGTTGAATTTATTTTTTATGCAAAATGAAATTTTCTTCATTAGCTATCTGTCTGATTTACTTGAAAACATTGTTCTTTCCCATTATGATAATCTAAAAATCAATGAGAGCATTCATTTTTGAGTATCTTATTTTTGCATTTGGGAGACTTGCCCCTATCCAGATGTCACTGTCTAGCCATAGGTGGAGATGGACACCCCCCCGCCCCCAAGCCCCCGTCCCCCCCCACCCTGCCCCCCAGACAGAGAAGTGCCCTGCCCTGCCCCCCCTCGGCCCTGCCCCTGATCCGTGGTCACATGCTCATATTATGGTAGCATTAACACAGTGGGTGAGTACCACAGCATCCAGAGACGTCATGCTTTTGGGATAGTGGATGGTGGATGGGTTGGTGAGGGCTGGGGATGTCCCTTTCCATCCTGAGCCCCTGTCTGCGCCCATCCCTGATTGAAAGGATTGTATATTGAATATTCAGAATATTATTGAATATCATTTATGATTTTTTTTTTGTCTTCCATCCTATTCTGGAAGTAGTACAAGTTACATTGAATATAACCTCTTCACCATGTGGCACTGCTGCCACTGTATCAGGAACACGCTATTACGCAGATCGAACCGAAGCATGTCAGGTAACAACAGGCGGTTACAGCACTTGCCCTTGTACCCTAGCGCCGAGTCCTTGTAGCTCCTCTCTCTTAAAGGTTATTGCTTCGAAGGTGCGACACACAAAAAAAAAAAAAAAAAGAATTGACTGCACAGTTTGGTGTGAGCACAAGTCACATGCATACCTATTACCCAGAACACCACCGTTCCTCCTTTCTCAGTCAACAAAAGAGAGTGACGCAAAAGAAGGGAGATGTTCGTGATTATTTCAGATTGTCGTGAATTAAAGGTAATTTTCTTCCAAATTAGACTTTTGTTTCCAAAGGAGTCATTTGCCCCCGGAACAGAACACCGGAGGACGGAATGACTAACTCCTGGAAATGTACAGAAGCAGCGTGGTTTTACCCAGCACTTAGGCACTTAGGAGACACTCTCTTATCCAGAGCGACTGCCACAGCTTTCCTTTTGCATAGCATCTGTTTATGCAGCAGGATAAATACAGGAGCGAAGCTGAAGTACCTTGCTTAAAGGTACGCTGGTGGATGGAATAAAAAAATTTTTTTTTTTTTAAAACATGCTAAAAAGTTTTTTAGGTGTAAATGGGTGGTGCGCTGAAGGACACACTGGATACAAAGAAAGATACAGATTTTCACGAAAGCCGGGAAAGAGGAACGGAACACGATGTTGCACGGCAAATTAAAATGTTCCTCGGTACAGCCTGAACCTCCTTGAGGACTGGGGGTGAGCTGAGGGAGTCACTGAACTGTTGCTGTTGAACTGAAGTTACGCCACCCTGGTCCGTTCTGTTCATTGGGCGGTTTAATAACCATCTTCCTCTTGACGGTGCTTTGTTGAAATAGACACACGTGGTGGAAAAGATTTATAGCAAAGGCCTAATTGTGCCCTCTGAATGGATCAAAGGCATTGTGCCCATCTTAGAGGGAACCGAAGCCTCTCAAAAGCACTTCTGAAGAAGAAAGCATTTTAATCCACGAGGGGTGACTATCTATGACTTGAAATGGATGCGTCTGGTCGGAGGAACCCTCGCCAACGGGAAAGATACAATGAATGGTTGAATACATGTTTGCATGGTTGAATAACACAGGAACCACTTAAACCTGGCATAGTAAATGTATTACTTTTTTTAACATGAAAAGTGTATCTGCTCATAGCCGCGTACACTATGATCTCTAACGGTTACACAAATTTATCAAACTGCTAAGCAACATGATAGCAGCCTCTGAACAAATGGATTCTGTATTATTTTCTTTTCCTCCCACAATATTAAGTTATTTTCATGGTTAACCCATTGAAGAGCTGGTTTTTTTCAAAATCCTAAGTCAGTGTTCTAGAACTCTTCATTGATTTCAATTACCAGTGGTGATTGTTACATCAGCGTCAGAATTTTCAGTTAAGAACATTCTGACCACATATTTGTGACCTCACAACTAAAAGGGTTGACAGATCAAAGGAATGAGGATCATGGTCCATCTTTATCGATTGCACGTCGATTGCCATGCAATTTCTGCATCTCCTCCATCACACATGAGCCATTTCTGGTTCTGTTCGGTCCAAGAGAACTGAAGACATTACGTTTCATTACATTTATTTGGCAGACGCTTTCGTCCAAAGCGACACACAATAAGAGCACACCGAAGGTCATTGGATCAACTAGAAAACACAGGTCCGATAAGGTACAATACTCATTTTGTGCAGTTATTCATAGCCATGAACACATTTATGTCCAGTTCACACAGTAAACATTACTCTCTGACCTAACCCATGCTAAGTCAAACAAGCTTTTCCATTCCTCGGGCAACTCAGCTGTCAACATGTCAACAGCATATCTGAAACAGTGCTGACTCCAGGTGAGTTACTCCAGACAGAATTCTGAGACAGGGTTAATTGGATAATTAGACATGTATTTGCTGTCTAATCAACATATTCCTTTGATGCCGTGGCCTTAATGGATAATGCATTCAGAGATTACATTATTACTACTCATTTGTCTCAGCATTGATTGGCTTGGTGATTTAAAGTTTCTGCTCGGTACTATTAAAATTGCCTGTCAGTCAGTTTGACAGCTGTCGTTATTTAAAATGTAAATCTCTTACCACCTGTTAAATGCAGGCAAGTGGGTGAGTTTTTTTTAAAACAGATAACAATGGCGTGTCATTGCTACAGAATTTTATTTAAATTGGATTTATTAAAATAATGATTTGGGTGATAGATTTGCTTGTGGAATACTTGACTTTGAACCCAGCTTAACAGCCATAACAAGCAGTCATGGATTGAAGTCCAGTAATTAGACACAGATAATGATCATCTGGGCTGTGTACACTGGGGAGTCCGATTGCCTTTAGCAGAGAAAATGATTCCATTTTCAGGGTATAATGTGTCATGTGATTTATTTGCTTTTTTCCCTGTCCTCTTGCTTAATTAAGCCCACGCAGGGTCTCTTCTGGCTTAGATTCTAACTTTCCAATTATTCCTTTCTAAGTAATGTTTGAGCATATTAAATTACGTGTAAAGCACACTAGGTTTTTTCTATGAAAAAAAAAAAAACAGACAATGCAATTTGTTCATCTAAATCATATTTTGCAACAATTTAACAAGAGTATGAATGTGTTTGGAATTATGAATCCATTGCATTTTTTAAATTAATTGCTAAACATCAATTGCACCCCACATTTTTGCAAGCCATTTAGCTTTGTGTTGCGACTGGTGCGTTGTGTGCAAGAAACATGGTGACCTTAAGACAAACAAAGTCAGGGAAATTAATTTCCTGTGCTTATAATGTGAACATAGCCAGTTTTTACATTTTCTCTCTTTTTCCATAAATCTGCAGCATGGCGATGATAATAATCTAATTTTCTTCGACCTCTTCGACAATCATCATCATCATCATCATCATCCATCACACAATGTGACATGCATCATCACACAATGTGACATGCAAATTCCTTCAGTCTCTCGGTGAAAACCAGTCATTTTTTGAAGAAAAAAAAAAGTACAATAATTATTTTTCAGACATACTAACGAGTGCAATACTATAGTTAAAATTATGGAATTTAACACTTTTTTTTTTTTGGTCACAGTTCATCAAATATTTAATTAATCATCCATCATGATGTCAATAAAATTCAATTTTATCATTGCTCTGGAAAAGGGCATCTACCAAATGAATTAACAGATGAAGAAAAAAATGAAGATAATGAAGAAGAATCACAAGTACAATTCAGTAACTCGTTTAGTAATTACAAAATAAATATTTTGCGTGTATAGGAAGCACATTCAGTAGACAGGAATAACAACATTTTTAGGAAATTGTAAGAGGGCTGAGGTTTACAGTCAAGAATAATTAAGCTTTAGTGCTAACTGCTAATTGCCGTGGCAACAAATTGTAAATTTTTATTGATTATGTTCTTATGCACCATTTTCAGTTTACAGGTGATGTAACAGCAGGTGCATCGCATTTGAGTTCTGCTGACTTCTGAACAGACCAGCAGAACCTTTCTTATTACATTATATATTCCTGGCTCTCTGCGGCGTAGGCTGCAATTATGTCTAATCTTGTTCCGCTGTTCCTCTCACACACACATACACCCCAGTATTTAAGGAGAGTAAAACTGAAGTGGGCTACTGGGTGGTGAGTCTCATGTTCCTCCCAACAAGCCTGCACGCTTGCATGCATTTCTATCGTTGTTCATTTGTGCTCTTGCTGTGGTGCATTGTGGAAGGTTTAACTATTCCTGACAATTTTTCATTTACGATGACTGGCAGATTACCACAATTCCTCTGTGAGATAAGTGCATGATTTATTTATTTATTTATTTAATTTTTAAAAATGTGGGCAGAGAACATAAGAAACAATAAGACAATGGGCTATTTTTTGTTGTTTCAGCTCTATTTTTTCCTTCTTCTTTGCTTTGGTGCCTGTATTGAATTATTGCTGAGCCGAGGGAGTGGGAATTCAAAGGAGCCTTTTTTTCTGATGTGTCCTCCTTTGAGAACTCCCCTGGACTCCTCTGCAACTTCTCAGGCAAATGGTAATCATGTCCAAAAAACCGCTTTTAGATGCATTGTTTAGTCCATAATTTATGAACCGCAGCTCCTGTTTGCTCATACCTGAACAACCTTTGGGGTCTCAGAACCCGGGCTGCACATTCTACAATGATCTGAAAAAATTTAATCTACATTATTAGTTTGTTTCTCAGCCACAGGCATTATCTAACTAATAAAATATTGATAGCTTCTTGCCTACTGGAAGATGTGTGGTAAGTAAAACTCTTATCAATCAGATAACACACACACACATAGTGATGGACACATTTAACTGAAGCAATTCAAGAGATTAGCATTGTAATAAATTACACATCCGAGTTAACATCTGTGCTCTACAAGACCATGTGTCGAAATAGGAGTAGAATAAATATTCTTGTGTCATAATTATTTTTTTTTAAATATATGCCATATGTCAACACTATATATTATATATTATTTAATATAGTAAAATCTGTCCATTTATTTTTCATTGATAACTCCCAAGGATTGCTGCTTGTTCTAAAAACCACATGTGAAAATCCAACATGTGAAGAGTACACATGTGAAATATAAAAATAATTCCACTATATGATCAGAGTGGGAAAATCCTATGTATCCTATGCTTTTTTAGGTCACGTTTTTGGAAAAAAATGATTAAGACCAAGAAGGTTCTAGGTTCAACCTCCAGGCACAGAAATGCTGATGTGTCTTTTGGGGACACAGTTAACATGAATTACTGGAAGAAAGATGGTATATTAAAACCCAACAAACATAAAAAAAATAAATAATAATAATGTAGAACATATAAATATTAGGATACTGTTCAGTGTTTTATGTTTTATGACTTGAGTAAGGTTAACCACCTGGATACAGCTCTAACCATGAAAGGAGACAAAACACAGGGCAGTACAATGGGAGAATAACAAATAAATGTGCCCTAAGGAGTCAAGGTTTTGGGTGATTTCGCTTTGGATTCTGACACAGATCACGTCCTATGCGTCACCGCATGACTGTCAAGGCGGCACAGCTCCAAGCGTGTTAATGACACTATTAACACCGTTCTAATGTATTCATAGCCATAAAGAATCATCTCTGTAATGTGTGCGCGCGCCACTTGCGATGCCGTTCACGTCGCGCGTCGAGCATCTGAAGCCGGGCGGATGTTTGGATTGAGGTAAATTTCATCAAAATCAAAACAGCGGTGTTTGTAGTGCGAGCCAGAATTGGATCTTGCCTGGGGGCTCACACCTGGTAGTTCGTAGGCTCCTCGGATGTAAAACTGGAATGGGATGCTGGAAGCACGTGTCCTGGATGAGCAACACCATACTTTACATTCATTAGTGATGAATAGCTCCGATACGTTATTTAGGTTAAAATAATTATCAATTATTTTAATTATTAAAATTATTAATACATTTTATTATAATTTATTCAAACCTCGGCCAAGTTCCTTCATTTAATCACTGGCAGTCACCGAGACTTACTTAATCATCACAGTCTTCTCATACAGCCATACAGTCCCCTCTATGGATAGAATTATGGAAATGTACATTTACTAATGAACACAGGGTTTCCTTTTTTCTTTTTCTTTTTTATTCCGTAGCACACCAAACCCAGATTTACAATGGTGTCCCAAACACAACGTTGGCTCCTCTATTCTTGTTTTTCAAAACTGAATTCGGAGTAACACTTTAGATGGTTTTCACAACAGATGCGACACAGTCAAACGTTTTGTACTTCGTGTTCAGCTGGAACGTGCCAAAACCTGCACCATGTTTGCCACTGTGAATTGAATTGAAATGTCAGATCTGCATAAAGATTGTCTGAAAGGTTGCACCACACCCACTAAACCTGGATAGTCTTGAAGTCAAACTGTTGATTCTGTCATATCAATCTTGCAGCTTGGCATTAAGCACAAGCGACTCGCATAGCTATTTGTCTCTCTCTCTTTTTTCTTTTGTTTTCTTACAGTGACCTCTGTTAGTCAGCCAGGACTGTAGTTACCAGTAGGAGGTTAAAAGCTTCTGTCATGGCTGCCTGTGCAGCGTGTGCCCAAGATCAAATCAAATCAATATCTGGATGAAGTAAAAATAAGTAAATAAATAAATAAAAGATGTATATGTTTAGAAGGAGAGAGCACGCATTACCTTTTCTGAGCTGTTTCCCACCGGATTGAAGTGTTTGTGAGACACGTCAATCACCGTTAGGACGAGGGCCACAGCGAACCTGTGGAATTATGCACAGTCTCCAATCTCTGATCCCTCTGCACTATGATCAGGTCCAGCCACAGGAAGGACCCACATTGCATCTCATACCATTCTCCAAACGATGTACCCCAAGTCTTGTTATTTCTCAAATGAGATACTATTGAAAATCATATCATAAAAGCTTTATGTTATCTCTTCTTCTGCAAAATCCCAGAGGCTCTACTGTTATTCATGTAGTGTAACACAGTCAGATCCAGGGCAATTTACTAGGATAACTATGGACAAAAAAATGCTCAATGTTAATTTAACTCAATGAGATTTTTATCAGACTAACTTGTATTCCATCAAGAGTCGATTCAGCTCTTTAACATTTCCTGTGACATTTACTCTAACATTTAAATGTGGTATCAAATCATGGCAAACGTTTTATTCATATCCAAGGAGAAATGCAGTTTTTTTTCTTTTTTATCAATTCACAATACACAATTTTTTTTATCTTGTCACACATTTTATATTTATTTTTCTCTAAAAAAGATAAAAAAAGAAGATGAACACTTGAAACCAAGTCCACCAAATCTGCTCAGCTGTATATACCAAGCAAAAGTGTGCAACCCCACGTAAAATGTGGGTCCACAAATAAAACATTTTCAGAATGGACTCTGATAGTTGAAGAAACAAAGCAGAGTGTGTGTTTTGCGTGTGCCGACTTCACTTTGGTACATTAAGTTCTGCAGAAGCAAATTTAAAGCAAGCACTGTTTGTTAGATGGGCATTGGGAACCATGGGCAGTGAGCATGAAGGCACTTTCACACTGCAAGCCTGGTCAGAACCATATTCACCGTGATAAAGGTCTTCCGAAAACACACCACACAGCTTGCTTTATAGAGCCTGGTATTCATTCTGTTATTTTCTTTCTGGCACCGAGCTGAAAATTGTGCAGTGTGGATGGGACCGATTTTTATAATTTTTTGACATATGCAATGTAGAAAATCATCGTGCTGGGATACTGGTTGGTTTTGCTCAGCGCTGACAGCTGCCTTCTCAGCTAAGTTCCAGTTTATTTGGCTTATTAATAAAATATGCTTAGCAATCATGGTCCTAACCTATGGTCACTGCATTTCTTGGACTCATAATATCAGCTCTTGCCTTTGCGAAGCAATCAATAATAATATCCCACACCCAAACCTTTCTCGTTGGCTATCACTCTCATGTATCACATTCATAATAAAAGCAATTACATGAAAGGTGAAGTATAAATACCATTAAATTAAATTAATATACATTTTGCTTTAGTTTGGCATTCATCTCTGTCCTCTTTTCATTACCTCTGCAGTAGAAAGTTATGTTAGCATAATAATAATAATAATAAAATAATGATAAAAAATGCATGAGAAACTGATAATACTTCTTGAGATGTGTTCACAGATCTGAAGAAATCAATTATGGAGAACGAGGTCTTAATGTTACTGAAATATTTATTTTGTTATCCTTCCGCAAACATAGAAACTGTGTAGGCGGTGGTGGATTTGAATAAAAACATAGACGGTAGTCTGCAAGTATTCGGTGGCATCAGACGAGGGACTAACAGAGGATCAAGCCAGAGACTTGGCAGAATGTATGAGGTCGTTGAACGTGAAAGGGAGTTGTGATTAGAAGTGACACGTTTTCACTCCTCTTCAGTCATTTTTACACCCGTCTTTTTCCACTTTTGTACTCGACTGTTTATTCTGGCGGAGCAAAAATAAGCAGTTGTACAACATCTGATGCAGCCAACGAATCAAGACAAGACGTATGGTCCTGAAGACCATTACAAGACAAGTCTCTTTATTTGCAATGTTAGTGAAGTCACAGGTTATTTACCATACTGTGATGTATATATAGACACACACACACACACACACAAACGCATGCATACTCGCACACACACACACACACGGCTGCATGAATGCACACACACACACACACACAGATGTCTGCATACACGCACGCACGCACGCACACACTCACAGAAAAAAAATATAAATCCAAATTCCATATTTTCTGTATTTCAATTCAGAATCAACAAGGGAAAATGCATATTTGATCCACATTAAGAAGAAAAATGATCCCATTTTTTTGGTTATTTACAGTTAGTTAAAAGTTTTCAAAATGAATTAAAAAAAAAAAATGCACAATGCATTTTGATTATTCATAGCAGTGACTTTGACTTTTAATGTGTCTCCTGAGTATAATTATTTCAAATGCGCTGGGCCGATCCATATTCAGAACTTATTTTCATCTGAGGAGAATCACAAGTCTATCAGCATTGGGCCTAATTAGTATTTTGCTTGTGGGTGACTCATTATAACTAAACATTCAGCGCTTGTTTAAAGGCTGCTTTTTAAATCAAAATAACCAAACTTTCACTATATGTGCAAAGTTACTATAAAAAATTAAATTAAGAAAACTGTGATTTTGCAGGGACATTTAACAAAGACCCCTTGTTTGGTCTTTACTGCTCTCTGGAGAAGTCTAACACATACTCAGTGGGGAGTACTTCCCGAAGGAGAATGCTAGGCTAGCACGTGCTGCTGGGTGGGAAGTACTTCCCTAAGGAGAATGCCAGGCTAGCACATCCTGCTGGGTGAGGAGTGCTTCCCTAAGGATCATGCTAGGCTAGCACGTGCTGCTGGGTGGGGAGTACTTCCCTAAGGAGAATGCCAAGCTAGCACATGCTGCTGGGTGGGGTGTACTTCCCTAAGGAGAATGCTAGGCTAACACCTGCTGCTGGGTGGGGTTTACTTCACTAAGAAGTATGCTAGGCTAAAACCTGCTGCTGGGTGGGGTGTACTTCCCTAAGGAGAATGCTAGGCTAGCACATGCTGCTGGGTGGGGTTTACTTCACTAAGAAGTATGCTAGGCTAACACGTGCTACTGGGTTGTGTTTACTTCCCTAAGGAGAATGCTAGGCTGACACATGCTGCCGAATGGTCCTCATTGCAACCGTGAAAGGCTAGGGTAACAGACAGCCTGGCTCCTGGCTTGTGTTTGCCGTACTGTGTTGGCTCGGACAGCGCATATTGCTGACGGCTGTTTACTGCACTGTGGGCATGGGCGAGACTGCTGGAGTGCTGCCTGGTGTTCGCTACGCAGTAGCAGAGGCCAAGCTAATGGATGCTGCTGGCTCTGGCTATTCTTCACTGCATTATGGAGAGATGGCAGGCTAACGCACGCTTGCTGGCTGGTCTTCACTGCATTGTGGAGAGGTGGCAGGCTAACGCACGCTTGCTGGCTGGTCTTCACTGCATTGTGGAGAGGTGGCAGGCTAACGCGCTTGCGCTGGCTTCCTGCATGTGAGCGGGGCAGGCTAATGCATGCGCTGCTGGCTGGTCTTCACTGCATTGTGGAGAGGTGGCAGGCTAACGCACGCTTGCTGGCTGGTCTTCACTGCATTGTGGAGAGATGGCAGGCTAACCACGCTTGCTGGCTGGTCTTCACTGCATTGTGGAGAGGGGGCAGGCTAACGCACGCTTGCTGGCTGGCCTACACTGTATTGTGGAGCGATGGCAGGCTAATATACGCTTGATGGCTGGTCTTCACTGCATTGTGGAGAGGTGGCAGGCTAACGCACACTTGCTGGCTGGTCTTCACTGCATTGTGGAGAGGTGGCAGGCTAACGCACACTTGCTGGCTGGTCTTCACTGCATTGTGGAGAGGTGGCCAGGCTAACGCACGCTTGCTGGCTGGTCTTCACTGCATTGTGGAGAGGTGGCAGGCTAACGCACGCTTGCTGGCTGGTCTTCACTGCATTGTGGAGAGGTGGCAGGCTAACGCACGCTTGCTGGCTGGTCTTCACTGCATTGTGGAGCGGGGCCAGGCTAACGCACGCTTGCTGCCAGGTTCACTGGATCGAGACTCCTCTCCTTTCATTTCTCCTCCGAGTGGAAGTTGCCAGGGACGAAGAGAAGCTGAAAATGAGCTTTCAGCTCACTGTCAGGCACAGAGCATCAGGAGTAAGCATTCATTCAGACTGTAGAGCCGCCTCTGTTCATCTGCAACTTGGCCTGTACTGAGGCAACGATTTTACAAAGAAGGCCTAGAAGTGTTTACAGGGTCTTGGGCCTGCTATAGAGGACACAGCTCAGCTACAACTCAGGGGAACAGATGTCAGAACAAAAAAAATGTATTATCTATTTTTTTTTTTTTGGGTCATTGTTAAGGGGGAAATAATAACTGAATATCTGGGAAAATATATATTTTTCAAAATCATGGATGTTCAATTTAAAATGCACATGCTTTCAGAAGAAAATAATTATTTGGTATTGCTTTACAATAAGGTTCCATTAGCAAATGGTTTATTTGACATGGGCAATTTTTTAAAGCCTGAACAATGCTTATTATAAGCCCTCAACAAATGCATTAATGGATATTTTCTATGGTCTTTATAGGGTTCCATTAACTAACACCAATTCATGTCTTGGAGAAGAAAAAGAAAAAGCAAAATGGGAAAAAAAACAAGATAATAAAATGCAATCATGTTATTAGGCCATGTTATGTACGAAGGATGTGTTGGATTATTTTATTTTTTATTTTTTTCTCGGCGACTGTAATGAGGTTCCATGAACTAACGCGGCTACATCTGGTTGAAAAGTGAAAGTTTTCGGGCCGACTAGTACATTAGCCAGTCTATATCTGGGTAAAACCTGAGCTATATTGGGGGGTGGCCTAGTCTCTTTATGACAAAACATCCAGATGTCCGCCCCTCTAGATGTATGGATTCGGGCTTTAGCTCCCTGGGACACTATTGTTCAGCGGTAGTCAGGCATTATTCCGGTTTGATTACTGGAGCACATTAGTTCAATACAATCGTGGTGCTGTGCATGTTGTTGCGGATGTTATTTTAGTTAGCGACTAAAATGATTACAGAGGAGACATGATGCCACGGGCAAGTTCTTATTCAAATGCCATCTTTGTCTTGTAAAAGTCTTCTCTAATTGTCTTTCAATTTAGCGTGCTTAACATCCCAGAATGACATCCCGGTTTTCGGGAGTGTATTCGGGAGCATACTTTTCGGGAAGGAAATGAACATTTTGGTCCTATAAATATGACATGCAGCTTTGCTATTAAAGAGTAGGCACTGCTTCGCTGACATTATCCTTCAGCAACAACAACAACAACACGAGCATGGCCATAAGGGTGGAATGTCTTATGACACTTCCACAGTACAGTTGGAAAATAGTATGGATGATATTTTTGACCGTACTGGCAATTGCGTACTAAAAAATACATAGCATGGATAGTAGACAGCAGATAGTTTGAGGACTAGACGCTATGAAGTATGCTTAGAAGCAAACACGTTGAGGACACAGTAGTTTGGAGGCTGATTCGGAAACAGCCAAAAATCAATTTCTGGTTCACTGTGCAGAAAACCACAGAAGAAGAAAAAGGCAAGGCTGACCATTCAGGGTGAGAACAAACCTTTACACATACCAAGGGAGCGGTTGCTATTTATCTAGTATCTGACCTTCACTGATGCAAAAATGCAGAGACACGTATAGTTGTTACGCAGACAACAACTCTCATTTTTCAAACACAGCGGCAAAGACCTAACAGGAGGTTATGATGGTGCAACTGAACAACACTGCCCCCTGCAGCCAGGGTGGGCCTGTTATAGCCTGCCTGATTTCAAGCACTTCCTTCATGCAACAAACTGAGTTTTATCAGAATATTGAGGCTATTCCATCTAACTGCCACTTGGCCTTGCCATTAACATTCAGTTAATAGCAAAGATAACCGAAGGTGTGAAGAATTTCTATGGAAGACTGATAAAATGTACTTCAGTTAAAGGCATACAATAATTTTATTTAATACAACTCCAATATTCTGTGGTAGACAGCTAAAATAACAATAACTATAGTATAAAAACAAATGTAAAGTATAAAAATTAAGGTGAGTGGGTAGGATGGAGGAGGAGACTTCTTTGATTGTAAACACAGGTCGCAGCAAGGCTAAAAATCCTGTGTAGTATGTCTTTAATTTCTCAGACCTTCCCAAAATACTTTTTATGAAAGGATTTAGGAATTGGACTGAGCAAACGCAGCCACATCCCCCCCCCCCCCTCCCCCCACCATCACAACCCACATCAAAGACCGGCCAATGGCATCAGTTTCTTTTCTTGTCCAGCTTTAACTTTCGCTTGAATCTGACGGCCGCTCTAAGCCGCTTTCCCGGGGCGTCTGACGTCAGGACAGCTTCGGGAAATCGCTTCCTTAAGCGGATCTTCGGTCTACCCTTCGCTCGAACGTTCAATCACGCCGTGAGGAACCAGTCCTGTTCTTATGATCCGGGTTCTCGTCCCGTCCCGTCCCCGTCCCCCCATTACCATTTGTCCGTTCTGTGGCCCAACGGCCTGTCTTGGGTTAGAACATTGTCCACAAACATGTCCAGTCGATGCATTAAATATGGATTGTAACACTCAAAATGCCTTCACGAAGTATTCATTTTAATGTGCGCACTGTCTCGATATTTAAATATAAATGGAGTGAATTGAAAAGTAAGGTTGTTTACAAGACGCATGTATGTATAAAATGCTTGATTGAACACTTGAGAAGACCAGGACCGAGTGAATATTATAGGCAAGATAATGATTTTTTTGACTAATGAAAATATTTGTGCAGACTTAAAGTTGTTTTCAATACACATTGCTTTTGGCAGTTGATTAGGGAACTGAAATCCATAACGAAATTATTTAATTAAAAATAGCAGCATCATACAGGCCTAGATTAAATCAAACCTGCTTTGCCAGTTTAAGGGCATATGCAGTTCAATCAAAGCAGACTAAACTTAATTTGTATTCAATCAAGACTTTTAACATCTCTTTAGGACTTACAGAAATACAAGGAGCAGGAAGAGGCATAGCCCGAAAATAGTGTTTCCTGTGTGGGAGGCCAGAACTTCCAGCCCACGTACCATAATTAATAATATATATTCGAAGAAAGAAGTTAAAAATTATTTTGTGTATAGAGAGACATCATGACGCTTTATTCATGGGACATTTTAGGAATAAAGCTGTTGAATGATTGAATTACCTTCTCAGTGCCGCTTTTAATGTTTTGGAAATATGGCAAGTATAAAATTGCTTTTATGTAATTATGAGGAGGACAGAGGCAAGAATTAGCAAGTTATACATGGTGTTCTGAGTAAAAGCTATTTCAACTACTGAGAGTAGGCATAAGCATTTAAATGTAGCTGGGTTACAAAATTCCATACATTAAATTGACAACACAGCAGGTATTTGGTGGTATTATTAGTTCAATGAAGATTAAGGAGGTTACCTTTTCAGGAGGAATCATACATATGGTACATGCATTGCAGCTTGCGCCTACATAAAACAGTTAGCCACATCCGTGCATTCTGAAGAACAACGGCGGATAGGACAGCAAGTGTCTTCTTTCCAAGTAACATATATTCTGGTTTCTGGTGGCACAAGCATTATTTCATGCCTTGTGGTGAAAACCTAGTTTAAGCCCTAAACCCTAATTGAAGCAATTGGTACCTTTGACAACATCAGAAAACCAACTTAATATTGATTGAAAACAAGGTAAATATCATGAATACAAGAATACAAATGCAAAATAATATGTTTGAGGTCATTTAAAAAACAAAAATGTTTTCCCTAAAAAAATATGCATTTATGAGGCATTTTGTATGGCCATACATGCTTCCAGAGAAATTTTTTGGTTCATTCAAAATCATTAACAAACCCATGTCCTTACCTTTCTTCAAGCTGCTGAACACAACCGTAAACTTGCCTCCACCCTCAGACTTACCGTTTTCCTAACCCTAACCCTAACCCTAACCCTAGTTTAAGGCCTAAACCCTAATTGAAGCCATTGGTACCTTTGACAACATCAGAAAAACAAATGAATATTGATTGAAAACAAGGTAAATATCATGAATACAAGAATACAAATGCAAAATAATATGTTTGAGGTCATTTAAAAAATAAAAATATTTTCCCTAAAAAAATATGCATTTATAAGGCGTTTTGTATGGTCATAGGCACACATGCTAACAGATAAATTTTTTGGTTCATTCAAAATCATTAACAAACCCATGTCCTTACCTTTCTTCAAGCTGCTGAACACAACCGTAAACTTGCCTCAACCCTCAGACTTACCGTTTTCCTAACCCTAACCCTAACCCTAACCCTAGTTTAAGGCCTAAACCATTATTGAAGCCATTGGAACCTTTGACAACATCAGAAAACCAACTTAATATTGATTGAAAACAAGGTAAATATCATGAATACAAGAATACAAATGCAAAATAATATGTTTGAGGTCATTTAAAAAACAAAAATGTTTTCCCTAAAAAAATATGCATTTATGAGGCATTTTGTATGGCCATACATGCTTCCAGAGAAATTTTTTGGTTCATTCAAAATCATTAACAAACCCATGTCCTTACCTTTCTTCAAGCTGCTGAACACAACCGTAAACTTGCCTCAACCCTCAGACTTACCGTTTTCCTAACCCTAACCCTAACCCTAACCCTAACCCTAACCCTAACCCTAGTTTAAGGCCTAAACCATTATTGAAGCCATTGGAACCTTTGACAACATCAGAAAACCAACTTAATATTGATTGAAAACAAGGTAAATATCATGAATACAAGAATACAAATGCAAAATAATATGTTTGAGGTCATTTAAAAAACAAAAATGTTTTCCCTAAAAAAATATGCATTTTATGAGGCATTTTGTATGGTCATACATGCTTCCAGAGAAATTTTTTGGTTCATTCAAAATCATTAACAAACCCATGTTCTTACCTTTCTTCAAGCTGCTGAACACAACCGTAAACTTGCCTCAACCCTCAGACTTACCGTTTTCCTAACCCTAACCCTAACCCTAACCCTAGTTTAAGGCCTAAACCCTTATTGAAGCCATTGGTACCTTTGAAAACATCAGAAAACCAACTTAATATTGATTGAAAACAAGGTAAATATCATGAATACAAGAATACAAATGCAAAATAATATGTTTGAGGTCATTTAAAAAACAAAAATGTTTTCCCTAAAAAAAATATGCATTTATGAGGCAGTTTGTATGATCATACATGCTTCCAGAGAAATTTTTTGGTTCATTCAAAATCATTAACAAACCCATGTCCTAACCTTTCTTCATGCTTCTGAACACAACCATAAACTTGCCTCAACCCTCAGACTTTATTCTAACCCTAACCCTAACCTTAACCCTAAATATGCATTTATTGCACGTTTTGTATGTTCACGCTTCCAGAGAAATTTTTTGCTTCATTCAAAATCATTGTGGTGCTCACCTCATTTCTATTTTTCATTAGCAATGATAGCTGAAATCAATGACCTCAGACTAGCAATTACTGAAAATGTTGATACATGATTTAAAGTCTGGTTCTGCAGAGCACTGTGGCAATAGGACACCCACAATATGCAGATTTCTCCTACCAAGTCCACTTGGAGGAACATAATGGAAGCCTTGGCATGTAGATTCATTCCATTGCATTTACATGACATCACATTCATTCAGCAGATGCTTTTACCCAAAGCCACTTGCAATAAGTGCAACATAAGTCCTAGATGGAGGTACACTTGTAACATGAAAGTGCTACAGGATAAAAGGAGAAGGATACAAATGATAAGAGCAATCCTAGACTGGGAGTTCCCTGCAGAGTGGTGATTGTTAGTACAGGTATTGTCTGAACAGATGTGTCTTTAGGCCACCGCGGAAGATGGGTAATTACTGAGTAGTCCGTAGAGGAATTAGAAAGATATATTCAGCTACATAAAGATTAAAGACAGTTTAGAGATTACGACAGCTCTGATTTTTTTTTTTTTGGTTGGGGGGGGGGGGGGGGTGCTGGTTATGTGTGATCAAATGATATATATATTTCTTTGGTGTTACGTTACATTATAGGCATCAAGTAGACACTTTTATGCACAGCAACTTACACAACTCCCCCCCCACTTTTTCCTGCACATGGTGTCTTTTCACCCATATAATACATCTCCAAATAAACTTTTATGGGTCCAGATACAGGTCTGTCAATAACAAAACAGCTTGTCGGAGGTAAAGGAAACAGTTTATAAAGCTGTATGATAAATAAATCCATATACCAACCCTTCTGTTCTTAAGCCATGGTCGATTAAAACATTAAGCTGTATTAACTGCAAACACAATCGGAGCTGACCTTGCCCTGTTGCTTTTTAATGTAATTTTGATGCTTTTATGTAAAATGAAACCAATGAAACAAAATTAATTAACTACTTCATTTTTTATTAGAGTACCAGGGAAGTAAAAAAAAAAAAAGACAAATCTGGAAATATGCTCCTGTGCTATGGAGAACACCAAAATGAATTTTGAATCTGCCCCACAGTCATAGGTAGAGCGGAAATTCTTTTACCCTTGTTCCCTTATAATGGCCCCTTTACCTACTTCCTGCATGGATATTGAAAACTAACTGACTTGCACGTTTACCTGCTACTGTATGTTTCATTGTAGTTATGAGAAGATAGATAATTTAGAGAGGGTGCCCCAGGCAGGAAGGTACGTTGTACAAAGTAAGGGGTCTTCTCTTCCATGGTGGGTCACGCATCACTACAAATCCTTCGCTGGCCATTTCCTACCTAACACAGTAGCCTGCTAACAATGCAGCACCACACTGTTGGTGCTGATGAAACACCGCCAGACAGCTTTAAGACTCCACCGAGCCCCGTTTCAAAACTACACCCGGGCTATAAAGAGGTTTTTTACTGGATCTTTTGGGGGCATTTCCCGGCGTGAGCTGTTCCCCCAGTTAGGGATGTACGTGGGCATCCCGGAGACCCATTTAAGGGATGATAGTTCCCCAAACTGGGAGGTCGATCCCCACCATGTGCCCTCCGATGGTTTATCGCCGACTGTGGTCTCTTTCACAGTGCGAGTGCCATCCACCAGAGACGCAAGGATTTCTGCTTTTCCTCCTTCTTCCTGAATATACAATTATAGCCACTGATTGGACTGGAGCTTGAATCACCCGAGGTGATTGGTGCTTATTAAGAGGTATGTCATTAACCTCAGGTCCAGTGATCTCCAGGGCCTGAAGGTGGACACCATTGCAGTGTGTGCTGCAGTGCACAATTGTAAACTTGATGACTAATAAATAGCATGCTTGTATTCAAGTCATACAGGTGTTATTTCAGTTGGCGTTATTTTACTCTTTGTAAAAGTGATAACTGTGCTTAATAAAACTAAGGGCGCATCATAATGGCACAGGTCCAGTGCTTTAATTAAATCTGATTATACTATGTGAAAGTGGATTTTCTGCTTGAATTTGAACATTTCTTAACCCCTCCTCTGTTGTCCTCAGGTTAAAAAAATGACCCTATCCTGAGTTTAACTGCAGTGAAAAGCCATGAAGTGAAAATGCTGACCCCCCCCAGAATGCTGTTCATTTGTGAGCTTCACAGGAGAGTAGCATCCACATTTATATTCTACACTAAATGACCTCCCTCTGTCTTTTATATAAATCTTGCGTCAGGCACTCAAATCTGTCATTCTGACTGAGGCTTGCATCTGACATGCCATTGTTTACCTTTCTCTTCACTAACACAGAGTGGTGAGTCAATCTGCAAACAGAAAATGACAACACAGGTATTACATGCAAGCTTGAATGACATACTCCGAACAGGATAAACAATCGTGCGATGCACAATTTGCTTTAACCTTCTCGAATCCTGCTGTTTGAAAAACTGGAGGACGCTGGCCATTGTAAATTCTGCAAGTTTGTTATTGTGCCATATAATGTTGGACCAACAACAGCCATTTGTAATCTTGCCTCACCATGAAAGTAGCCAGCTATTTCCATTTGTATAAATAATTTAATTGAAAAATTCACTGCCTTGGGAATAGAAGTGCCTGCATTTTCCCACCAAGCATGTTGTAATATGCGGCGTTTAGTGCCTGTTTGTGCAATGTAGTCCCTGACAGCCCTTTCCTAAATTAATAATGAAGATGAGAAATTGATAACATTTCAATGAAAGATAACTGAAAGATGGACTCAATGCAAATTGGCTTAAAAGGCTTAATCCGCATTGTTGATGCTTCATATTAGCTTTTAAAAATAGCTTAAAGCAATTCATTTTCACATTCATCATGCAAACACACACACACACACACACACACACAGAGCCTGTGGTAGATGCATCGCTATAACACTTCACTACATGTTAAGAGAGACTGACTGAGATGAGAGGTTTCGATTACTTCAGCAATGCAGGGACATGCAGGGTCATCAATAACCTGCTTTTCTCCCATGATTACGTCCTTCTGCTATATTACACTCTAGAATATATGAAGAGTCCTTTATACTATAATTCAACTTGGCCACTTCTTACATTTCAAGGCAGGCAGAAACAACACTCTTTTGCCAATCACTCCTTACCAGCAGGTAATTAATGTGAAAAAAACATGTTTGTGGATATTTCATTTGTAACACTTTTTCTTATCCAAAAACACATATTGAGGAATGGACTGTCTCCTAAATTGACACATTTCTCATTAAATGTTTCAAATTTTGAAATATGAATGCTTTGAACAGAAGTCTTTCAATTGGTGTTCTGTTCACCCACAGTGTGAAATAAAGCACCCATGTCCTGACATACCCTCTTCTTTTTAAATTTATCACTGCACATCATGCTCTGCAGATTCCCATGATACCACTGCATCATGTTTCCAAATAGTGCCTTATATTTCTGAGGTACTAGGCTGAAATATCAGCAAGAATTATCAGTGGTAAGAAAGACCGTATAGGTGTATGCAGGTGAATATTTAAGAGTGACATAGTGCCATCAAAACAAATCAAATGCTGAAACCTTTTTGTACACACGGCCAAATTTTACCTTCAGATCTACATCAGATCACATGATTTGATTGTAGAGGTGAACAAGGTTAGTTCGGTAACTTTGTCCAGTATGACAAGGGTACACGCCTACTGTGCGCTGACAACTCCCCGGCAAGATGTTCCCCAGCCGGCAAGACCAGCATTGCATTGTGGGTCCCGTGTTCCTCTGTCTGCGCGGCACATCCTGTCCTGTCTGAGTCTGTGCTTTGGGAGTGACAGGCCTCTCCTCCTCCCTCTCAGGTCCTGTCAATCATCCTCGCAGTTCCCCTCCCTCACAGCCTCGAACCATCACTCGTCCTGTCACTCAGGGCACCGTTTGGGTATTTTTGTATCTCTGAGGTCAAACGCTCTGAGGTCCGATTCTGCGATCAACGTCCTCTGCTCCAGCCTGACCTTGCATTGCCTGCTGCTTCTTCTATTTTCATATAAAATAATAGAACGGCATGCAATTTTTTTTGTTGTCAGGGATGGGATATCACCACCATGCTGTATCAGTACACGGTAAAATGTTCAGAGTTAAATAAACTCTTTCAGAGTACAAACTGCATGGTTCCTATTGGACTCAATTGACACTGGACATTTTGCTGTGTAGCTTTCTCCTTTTCAATAGGAATGTGGGGCTTTGGGGCCAGGTCCTTACCATGATGATAATGCCTGCCCAGACTTAAAAATAGCCATTCCTGTTGCCTCCTCTTGCAGATTTATTCTTCATAGATGTTCTCACTCTCTTTCTCTGGCCCCCTCTCTCTTTTGCTCTCTCTCTCTCTCTCTCAGCTTGCTTGACTATCAGTCTTAACACTGATCATTTTTTAAACTGTATACAGCACACTCTTCTCTTCATCCATATTATCTGAGATTTTCAAGTTCCTGGAGAATCCTTGGATTTCAAGAGCTTTTGTGCCCGTACACTTCCTTATTCCATTATTTTCTTTATCCACACATCCCCATCTTTTCTTATCTGCAGCAAAGCTGGTTATTTTAACCCGCTGAATAGTAGATTTTTATAGAATGTTTTTTTTCTCAACATTCTAAGTCGGTGTTCTAAAACCCCATTGCTTTCAGTCACCAGTAGCAATTGTTACATCAGCATTAGAATGTTCAGTTGAGTACGTTCTAATCACGCATTTATGATCTTATCACTTAAAGGGTTTTAAGTACTAGGCTATTTCTGAGAATGTCTAATTTCAAATCCTGCCCTGTTGTGTCTCTGCAAGTCTAAGGGCATCACCATATTGTGTTCCAATGAGAGATGAATTTAATTCAAGCACATTAACACATTTATAATAGAATCCCTTGTTCATCTTCATGTTTATAACATCGTGAATGCTGATTGCAGACAATGAGGGAAACTGATGAAGAAATAAGCAACATTAAATTACAATGCTGCAGCTAGAGTACTGTTATGTAATTATGGGGCCTAAAACACAGAGATTCACTCATCACAAAATGAATAACCATTACCATGGATATTATTTCTTAATCAGCTCCTAACTGTCAGCCAGCTTTTGCCTGTGCTTTGAAAAAAAAAGACTGCTGTAGTGTCAAATGGACAAACTTTCAAAAGGACACTAATCTGTCTATAATTTTAAACGATGCAATGCAAATACATAAAGATGTACGATTATAAATGTACATGCATATAAATGTATGCATGTATATGTCATTTTTTGTGTTTGTATTAAGTAATTGCTTGACTTTGTATAACCTTGCTAAATCAAAATAATAATAAAAAAATGGTTAAAAAAAAAAAAAAACATAAAGCTGGAAGTACAGACAACCCAAAACCTTCACTTAGGAGACGGATTGTGGAACATTACTCTTGACATCCATCACTTCTATCACTGAGTCAAGTGAAGCATTCACAGCTGCCAATATTAAAATACCAACTCATCCTCTGTCTTTAAGTTAAATCTCGCAGCGGAGGTGCAGGGTTACCGAGAGGCCATTTTAAACGGTGATTCACTGTGAGCCCTACGCAGGATCAGAGGAGACTCTTTGTAGCCTAATGGGGACCGTAACATTTAAAAAGAGCCCGGTGATGTTTTTATCGCAGTCAGTAAAATATTGCATCGCAGCCAATTCCACAGTGATGCGCCGTCCATGTCTTTTCAGCGCAAAAGCGCAATTTGTTTTTTGTCATAATCGGCACCAGATGTCCCATCTTAATTCTGAAGAACGAGCGACAATACAGACAGATTTATTGGCCCCAAAAAAGAGGCCGTCACATCCATAAATGGA
The DNA here is from genome assembly GCF_018555375.3 of Anguilla rostrata. Classification (NCBI taxonomy): domain Eukaryota; kingdom Metazoa; phylum Chordata; class Actinopteri; order Anguilliformes; family Anguillidae; genus Anguilla; species Anguilla rostrata. The sequence goes on along the minus strand of NC_057935.1, from coordinate 69,559,027 downwards.
TCTATATAAATGGAACTATTTTCAGATGCGATTGCTCGGTATGTCATTAGCTGTAACTTCTGTGATTAGGATTTATGCAAGTGAATGATTTGTTTCATGATTTTATTTTTTCATGTTCAGGGATTGATGCTCTGTGTTAACTCAATTTTGGTTTGAAGAACTGAAAGCAGCAACGGAAAATAACTGTAAAAACTAGGATAAATGCTTTTTGGAATTGAATGTTCATTTAGCCTACCGCTAGTGACACCAGTTGGTCCTATACATTCATTGTGTTGCTTTTTTTCAAGTTATACTTTGAATAATCCATGAACAGGAACTTTACCTCCCATTTTATTAGTTAATCAGGGCATAGTACACTTGACTGTTCCAAAATTAATAAATAAAAATAAATAAAAAGAATGTTTTGCTTGAGAAGTCAGATGTGCTTATTTTCTGCATGCCCTGGGAGGTTGAGTACAGCCATTTGTCATCATCCGATCTGTTTTTAAGCATTTTCATTTGCTGTTCAGCGGTGCTCAACGAACACAGCAATTTCTGTTGACAACTGCGGGAAGACTGAGAGTATATGAAGGCCAGTTAGGGACTGCTATACATGTAGCTCAATTAAAATAAAATAACTATACAAAAAAAAAAAAAAATAGTCTGCTAGTTATTGTAGTCAAAGGTAGATAAAATAAATGGCCAAACTGCCCCTCTGTGAACTCTCCTGCTCTACCACTGCAAAAATATATCGGTAAATGAAACACTTAAGAGGCAGACAAGTGGCTTTCCAGTTTTTATTTTATTTTTTTTTCTTCACTGTATTTTACAGTTTTTACAGTATTTTGGTTCACATATGGCCCAAATCATTGATTTGAAATGGGTAAAAAAAAAAAAAAAGGTAAATCATTTCATAATATACTGGGTATATTTTATTTGATAGTATGGAACCAAATGAGTCTTGTATAAATTCATGAAATTGGACGGCATTGAGGGTGTCCCACTTGAGACATCCAAAACCCTCACTGAATCAAAGACTCTCTCAGACCCAGAAATCAATCCCATTCAACAGGCTCTGGCGTTATAGGATCACAGCTCAAATACATTTTTTGTCGATATTTAATAATTCTCTCTCTCTCTCTCTCTCTCCTCACTCTCTCTCTCTCTCTCTCTGTTTGTCTCTCTCAAGTCGACCCTTTGGACTGAGGCAGTAACTCTTAACTCTGAAAGCAATCTGGGCTGCAGAAATCACTCAGCCCCAAAAAGAAACATTCTTTGAGAAAATACTTTGCGACTAGTGGCTCCCGAACTTTAAAACTTATTCTGGAGCCGGTGACTCTCTTCACTCCGTCTGCTATTATACTCAAAGTAAAGTTTGTTTTTGCACCATTACTATTCTAACGCTACATGACAGCTCTGCAGCTTGGCGCCCGCGGGTCTCATGAAGACTGACGGCTCAGCACACGCGGAACCTCTGTGTGTCTGGAAAAGAGCCAGCCGCTTCAGAGACTTAAAAGCAATGAGCCGTCAGGTATCTGTCCAAAAAAAGAAAAAAAAGAAAAAAAGAGAAAACTGCTGTATATCCCCTATACTTGGCAAAATCTCTCTCTCTCTCTCTCTCTCTCTCTCTCTCTCTCTCTCTCTCGCTCTCTCGCTGCAAAAGCGAGCATCAGCAGGACCAGCAGCCAATGGCAAGTCACCATCTGTGCATTGATTGGACAGGCTGTAAGTCACTCAAATCTACACCTTGCTTTCAGAGGCCTTCCTTTCCTTTGCAGTAGCTATTGTAACAGCCAGTTACAATGGCTCCTTTTATGAATATTTTAAAGTATAAACTCCTTATATATATATCAAAATCTCACCCAAAAACAAACAAAACAAAAAAACAAGGAGGGGAAAAAAATTAAGAAGCAATAGCAATACTAACATGAGACAGACTGACTGGAAAACATAATGTTATATAAAGGATCAATAATGAATAAGGTGTTCAGTGTTACTGTTTGCTTGCCCTCAAGGTATACACATGTTATGTTTAATGACTTAAAACAGTGTTACATAAAGTTGAATCCCTTGTGACAAAGTGCAATGAGGAAAACATATCTACACTAACTATGCATTTAGCTAGCGGACACGTGTATCTCATTGCTACAATCCTAAAAACTAACTGCATTATAATAACCACATGTACGCTAAGAGCTCAACCGGGTCTTCTTTCTGGTTGTGGGTATTGCTTAAGTAGCTTCGTCTTTTTAATAACGCTGCTCTGTGACGATCCCGGCGTCCCCCTGGTTGCCAGGCGATGGCGTAAGGCCCCTCTCTGGCGCATCAACCCGACCGTGATGTCATTATCTCCACCTGTGAAGGAGGCAAACATGGCAGCAACAAAACTAAAAATACAAAAAGCACACTGGGATGTAACACTCTGAATCAATACCATGCACATTAGGGCATGTGCTTTGAACTTTTAGGACGTTCAGTATTTCAGAATAAAGCATCATTAATACACCAGAACTCATTAGAATGACCTTGCGTGCTGTTCACTGGGAATATGAGATGTGTCTAAGTCTAGGCCTGTCTTTGACATCACTTCAACTTCAGAGATCTGCTCTGTATGCAAATTATATAAATATTTTATGATGGCCAGCTGAGTATTTTTTAAAATGTATTATTTTATTTTTTTTCTGACTGAATTAAAATTCTGCTGTGAGAGCCCCTGCCTCTCTGTTCTGATAGCTTGACAGGTCGTTGGGAGTTGTCAAGTCCAGCTCCTCAGACTCCTGACATGAGAGAGCAAAAAAAAAAACTTTAAAAACCGAGGCGCATTAGCACATTGTAAATATGCGGACAGACTGTGGAAAAAATACTTTTAATATTATGGCTAATTTTCTTTTGCATTCACTATGCAGTACTATGTGCTGGCCTACTGTCAGAGCATTGCAGTCTAATTGGTGCTCTGTGTCGTTTCTGTCTCGTGTGCTTCATCTACATGTGCAGGACTTACTTTAGGACATTACATTGACAACACAAATATACATTTTGTTGCATGGTGAATGGGGGTGAAGCTGGCAACCCCCCGTATCCGTGACTGTATTCACGGTACAGCACGGCCTCAAGTGCCACAAGGCTTTTATAAAACAAAAACAACATGCAGAATCAATTAATTGTACATATTTGTTCGAAATGGTTCGTATGTGCAGTGATAGTGTTAATGAACAGGCTGTTTGATTAGCTGTAACTGTATTGGATTTGCAATCACTCTAATATGACAGAGTGAACCAACTATGAACCATACTGAAAATCAAACACTATAAACTCACTTATTACATAGAAAAGTATAAATAGGCTTCAAAGGTTTTTTTTTTTTTGTCAAGTCAAATAATCCAGACAGCCATCTTTTCCCTCAATGTAAACAGCTGTTTCAATCAAATTTATTCCTAATCGTGTAATCACCATCATCATCATCATCATCATCATCATAAGTAATTTCAATGTCAATTGTTTATCTTCCATGACATTACACGTACATACATGAAGTGGAAGGTGTCAGCAAAATGATATGTGATATTCGTACGAAGTGAATAGCCTACTGTAAGTAAAAGGACGGATGCAATCGGAACTTTGAAGCTGAAGTTTATAATGCCCACTGAACCTCGACCGGGCGAGAGTATCGATCCGATCTGCAGCGGAAACAACACGAGCCAGTAAGCCCCGCCCCCCTCTGTGAAATAGTTCATCATCAAGAATTCATAGGACCTGTAATTTAACCCCAGGCTGCTGGTCTTTTCATTCTTCCGGGGGTGGGGGGGGGGCGGGGGTATGCTGGGTAAAACAGAAGTCCTGCCACTTCACAAAAGATGTGGGGGGAAAAAGAAAAAGGAAAGAGGATGGTGAAAAGAAGAGACAGCACATCAATTAAAACTCAATGCACAAAGGCTCTTTTGTGGCCTTCAAGTTGATTTTTAAATTATCAATCTTTTTTTGGAAAGAATGACATCCTTACATGTGGCTTTGTCGAGCACTGGATTGCTGCAATTATCCTGTTGGTGTTAATAGGTGCCATTAGTCCTTTTTTTGTTACATTATTTCAGAACATATTTCCTGAACTCCAAATTCAACACCAAATTCAATGTTATATATTACATTATATTATGTGAACAGTGCAGTGCTTGGCCAAATGATTAAATGTTTATTAAAAAGTAAACATAGAAATATGAAATACTTTTGTTTTCTTAAAAAAAAAAAAACACTTTATTACTCTGTAGAAACCTTGACAAGCAGGCTGTGTGTGTCTGCCACAGCACACACATAGACACACACACACACGCACATGTACACCCACATGATTTTGGCTGCTAATGGCTTTCTTAATGGGTTTAGACAACCTTGAACATCTGACAGTACACATGAGTCACTAGAAACCTCTTGCAACTCTGACAAACGAAACATAACAGGAATTTCATGTCAGCTCTCAGACTCGAGCAGATATTAAAAATTATGCATGGCCATGTTTGTAGTCTAGTTCAGTGACTTCCTGAAACAGGAAGCTCAGAATTACAAAATGGATTCAATGAGTGACCTCACAAAATCCATAACAATATTTCAGAATTGAATAAAAAAGGTATCAGTGTGGTAAACCCAAATTGTATATGTGATACCTGCAGACAGCACATACAGCTAATAGGTGGGATGGTTTGATTGTACCCATCAGGAAATGGCACTAGATAATAACCTTTTAATACTACTACTACTAATAATAATAATAATAATGACAGTCATTTGGGGGTTTGATTGGGTGGGATTGGTGGTCACCAAAATGCACTCATCCCTCTTGGATGCGGTGGTGTCGGACCAGTATATTCAATATTATTTTACAAAAACAATTCTATGCTCATCCTCCTGAAATGCTTGTCCACTGTAAAGGACATATATAACTGTATATATATAACTGTGCTGAAACTTACACTAAAACATAAAATGATATATATATATATATATATATATATATATATATATAAAATATTAATGGCAACATGTAATTATCCAAGACACTTGCATTATGTCAAAATATTAAAATACATAAACTTTTTTTCTGCTGCTGGTTCTCAGGAGTATATTCTGTGTAAACATGAACATTATAGAATATATTTTATGTGACATGCACAAATTGGATAATGCTTTGTTATATATTGTGGCCATTAGATACATTAAAGTATGGAGCATATTTGACATTATAATAAGACTAGGGTTTATGAGTTTATGCTATTTTATGTGTCATTGTTATGCAATCACCCGAACTACCAGGAGATTTGCTTTCTTATTTTTCCCCCAATATGTCAAAAGCCGTCTTGGCACAGCTGTGCGAGTAGAATGTAACCTGACTGAAGTTTCAAAACTTGCTGAAATAAAGATTTTTTTTTTCTACCTCTATTGTATGTAACTCTTACTCAGCAAAATGCCAGCTTCAAAAATAGTTTGCTTCTCAATTATGCATGTGTTTTGCAGGGGAACTTACATATCCATTTATAAAGGAAGGATTATTTATTTATTTATTCATTCATTTTTACATGCTCAGCACTGGAGGTATTGAAGTTAAGCCTCACAGAGTCAGTATTTACCAGCACAGTCCAACTCTCTTGTCTAGACTTTAGTTGCGCTGGTTTCCAAGTTTAACCATTTAAGGTGTAATATCACAAATATATGATTAGAATGTTCTTAACTGAACATTCTGTTGCTGATGTAACAATCACTACTGGTAATTGTGGGCAATGGAGTTCTGGAACACCGATTTGGAATTATAGAAACACTGCATTCCAAAAAAAACTGACCCTTCAAAGGGTTAGCAAAAGGCCTCAGGTTTAGCTCATGGACAGGGCTCTTTTCTACTCTCTTGAACAACATATTTGCCCAGAGTTGTTTACGTAGATGTTCAGTTGTACAAATGAGCTAAGAGTAAGTACACACACACATGAGGGCATAGGGAAGAAGCTGTCTAACTGTAGTCCCCTCTGCACTTCCCGATCCACTCCCACTCCTTTCGTTTTCTCAGACTGTTCAAGCATGATATCCTGCCGTCTCTCTGCCTGACTAGGTACAGCCATCCATCCATCCATCCATCCATCCATCCGTTATCTAACCTGCTTATTCCTGGTCAGGGTCACAGGAGGAGGTCTGGAGCCTATCCCAGTATGCATGTGGTGAGAGGCAGGAATGCAACCTGGTCAGGTCCGACAAGAAATCGTGAACCGTTTTATTTATTGTATTCACAAAATGTATTAAAAACCACTGTTTTCATGCAAATAGCACCATGTATTTAGCATTTTCAACTTTCATGATAATGGAGTGAGTAAACAAAACAGTATTGCAGGGCTGCAACCAATGAGATAGGCTACTTGAGCTAGCAAAGATGAGAGATACACTTGTGATAAAAGCAAATTGTCTAAAACCTTCAAGCCCTCCAACCTGCCTTTATTTAAAGTCAAAATTAGGGAGGTATTTTAGGCGTTGCACATTTTGGCCCAACTTAATTCTGGTCTAAATTTGTTGACAGCTGTCTCCCATTTGCAAAACCCAACCATAAGGCGTCTTTTAGAACTTCTAGTGGAGATGTTTTTAGAGCACCCAAAGAAAGACAACCACAAGGGTTCGGATTTACTGGGTTATTGTACAAGAGAATCCCTGCTTAATTACTAATCTTGTGATTTGGCAATCCAAAATCTGTACATGCACCACTATAGTTTTATGCAAGTGTCTCCATTGTGAATGTCTTTTGTTGCTTACATTTCTGTTAGCTCCCTCTTGTAGCCCTGTCTGCAGCATTTGTAATAGCCACATCAAAATGCTTTCTCTCTTTCTACTCTCTCTCTCTCTCTCTCTCTCTCTCTGTTTCTCTCTCTTTCTTCCTACTTTCTTTACTCTCTCTCTCTTTCTACTCTGTCTCTTTCTCTCTCTCTTTCTACCCTCTCTCTCTCTGTCTCTCTACTCTCTCTCTCTCTTTCCTTTATGCTTTCTGTGCTTTATTTTGCTTTCCTCAGCAGAAGCTTGGATCTGGATTTCAAAATGCAGCTATGCAGCAGGTACAGTGGTCTCATTCATCTTCTGTCTGTTGCTTCCGCCTCCTGTCAAACACGATTTTAAAATCCCTCAACGTATTGCTGATATGACCCAAAAGTAAGAAGAAAAAAAAAAAACTTTTGCGTCAGGTTTTGTGTCTTTTTTCTGAAAGAAATTCAAAGACATTTAAAATCCAAAGAAATTAAAACTGAGGGAAGAATATCCATTAAGATTTGTTGTAGTTTTTTTAATGAGTTTTTTGTCATAACTGAAATATGCTTCCATTTACTTCCAGAATCGTGCTAGTGCACGCTATGGCTGTCAGTTCATCGAAATGGCCATCAATCAACTGTCCATACTGATACCCGTGGGGTTGCTGTGTGTTCATTCTGTCTTTGCACCGCACATAAAATATATAATTCATTTTGCGATAAGCAGGAACATGAGAAATTGGTAAGCCCTGGTTAGACCAGGAAGACCTCTATGGTGAATACAACCTATTTCTCTGCCAGTTAATACTGTCTTTGTGGTGTTATTTCAATAATTAAATGTATCCATTATTCTACCCAGTCAGCCGTTTCAAGTCATCGTTCGTCATTATACACTGTCATTTGAGCTTCTCATTTCCATGTATGTGCATTATGATTCTGCATCTGCTGTATGTAATTGTCAATTAATAAATGTCACAGATGTAATAAATGTCATGTTTTCATAAACACTGCCTGATTATTGTAATAAAATTTGCAGTTACTGTGTAAACAAACTCAAGTAAATTGTCCTGGTCTCCTTCAGCACCAATCTGTGATACAGATACTTCTATCTGAGAAAACATAATTAGACAAACCATAAAACCTCTGTAAAGGTCATATCCTTAAAATCAAGATTTAACGAAGGCGAAGTGTCACAATCACCCTTCATACTGGCAAAGCGATGTACTGTAGGAATGCATGTTGCATTTTTACCTTTTCTGCATCAAGTTTGGAGAGCCTGAGTGCAATGTAGGGCCTCCTGGTGAGTGCATGCAGTCGTACCGATGCCTCACGGCAAGAGGGTCCAGGGTTTGAATCCGACCTAGGCCTTTCTGTGTGGAGTTTAACATGTTCTTCCTGTGTCCGTGGGGGTTTCCTCTGGGTACTCCGGTTTCCTACCACAGTCCAAAGATATGCAGTTCGGAGACTCTAATTTGCCCATAGGTATGTGTGAGAGTGAATAGTGAGTGAATGGTGTGTGTGCCCAGCGATAGATTGGCGTCCTGTCCAGGGTGTATTCTTGCCTGTTGCCCAATGCACGCTGGGATATGCTCCAGCACGCCCGCGACCCTGACCAGGAATAAGCGGCTATAGATAGTGGATGGATGGACATCACAATGATATAATAAAAAATGTGTTTAATTTTACATGAGAAAGTGAATTATTTTTTTCTCCCTTTTCCTCACTGTCTAAATTTCCCAGACTGCAGATATCTTTCTGTAGCCACAGGCACGCATGGGAAAAAAAATGCTTTTTGGAATATTTTTTATTTGAAAAACCTGAATGGGAGGTTGAATAGCTTGAACAAAATTATCTTTGTGCAAAGAAAGCGCACACTCCTACAACAGGGACATTTATACTAATACATTTACTATGGGTATAATTCTCAGAAGAGAACTCTTGATTTCTTCTCTGAATGAGGCTGAGAAGGACAGAATCATATGCGAAAGCCAGAACTGTACAGTGTGAGCATTACACTGTGGAATAAATGTGTGTGCAGGGCAGGGCTGCAGTTACCATTGAGTACACCAAGGTCATGTCCTTGGTCATTTTTTTTTTGATGTCCATTTCCAAAGCTTATATTATTTAATTATTTAGTGAGAACATCAGTTGTGATTCATGTCAGAGGGGAATGAGTGGTCTTTAATATTTTTTTTTTCTTTCAAATTTAACCCTAATCCTGAGGCATATGTACATAATTTACATCCTCAAAAATGAACAAATTAAAGGGGAATCTAAAAGCAAACCCCAGCCTAAACCCCATCTCACCTCACCTCACCCTTGCAGAGTCTCCTGACCTCCTGTGTCTTTTTACAGTGTGTTTATGCACCGGTGTATGCACATTATTTGCATTATATCACTTTCCAAACCTGGCCAGTGTCACTATACTGTCGATCCATGCTCGTTATCCATCAGCATGAATTATTCAAATAAGAAACCTTGTACAGTGCGTGTATTACACCGTGGAAAATCCAACTCGGTACATAATGTGCAACAGAAAAGTGAATTTCAGGAATAATGAGGAAACATAACCCCAGACTGGTCACATGACGTGTCAGCCTCGGGGATTCTTAAGGAGCTTGAACCCTCGCGTGTCTCTCTGTGCCCCCACTCGGGGGGGGGGGACGTGACCGGGCCGCCTCGTGATTCAAATTATAGATTCCTCGCCGAGCTTCGGAGGATTATCCAACCTGATGCGCCCGTCTGTCACCGACCCATCCCCCCCCCTCGCTCCCCCCCCCCGCCTGACAGAAAGCGTGCCGGAGCCCCGGGGATTCCCCAGGGCCCCTTGTTTGTGTACTCTATCCGCGCGGGGCAAGGACGGGCCTGATCAATATTATTCCTCCTTCCAAATTGAAAGTGACAACGTCCTGCAATGCTTCATCTCCAAAAAGGGGGGAGTGGGGGGTCTGCGTCAGCATTCAAAGCCCAGCCCCCCCCAATTGCCCGCCCCCCCCACCACCATCCATGCTGAATGCTGATACAGAAGCTGAATCCCAGGTGAAGGACAACGGCCAGCAAACGCTGCTCATCTCCGCTAGCATTACCTGCTGTGAATAGAAATGACAGGAAGAGAGAAGAAGAAGAAGAAGAAGCTGAGGGAAGATCGTTCCCGTACACTGTCGCAGTACTCTGTGAGGATCACAGATCAACAGATCACAGATCTGCTGTTGTAGGCATGGTAGCTGCACCGGAGGGATGGATTCTCAACAGTTCACCTACAGCTACAAAACCTCTGTTCTGTGCTCTTCCTCGTTTCAGCAAGTTTACAGTTAAATCATCTTTTAAATACTCTGGTTTATAGAGGGTCACTATTATTTTCTGCATAGGTGTACTTTTGGGTTTAAATAGTTTAATTTGCCGTTATTACACATATTGTACGCATTTAGGCCCTTTCTGGGGTTTTTATGGAAAAAGCACTTGTTGAATGTATCAGAATGTATTGTAATACAGTGATTGAAGAAGGGATAGCTTTCAAAATGGAAGTGCTTTAACAATGCAAGTGCTTTAACCAATTGTGCCACCCAGCAGCCTTCAAATTACATTTGTAATCCTAATAAAAATATTATATCCTTGTATGAGGGTTTGACCATTTATCTACAGCCAGTAAATGAGTTACCATGAAAATATTTTCAATTAGGAGTCAGTTATTGGTGCACAGAAGAGGGGATGAAAACAAAATATGGAAACTGTGGGAAAATGGATCACTTTAGGTATTTTGGAACACCTGGGTGTATTAATTTTTTTCCTCTTAGCAAGCAATCGCTGTTATATTCACAAGAGCTGCCAAAAGACTAGACGCTGGAAGCCAAATTGTTTTGTGTGTGTAGAATGAGGGAAAATGCTAATTTTTTTTAAAGCTATTTTAACCTGCTAAATAGCGTCTTAACCCAACATTTACAGCTCCATTCACAGTATGTGGCCCAATGGGACCAATCTGTATCGCCCCAAAAAATCAAGACGCAACATGAGAAACGATGGCCTTCACTCACCAACTGAGAGGGATGATAGTCTCCCACCCAGTCGACTAAATGGCCCCTTGAGCCATTGTGGTTAGCATGTGTGGTAAGACTGTTAAAAATCAATGTCTGTGGGCTCACAATGACTTCCCGTTGGACTGGTGCCTGTCATCAGTAATGAAGTCATCCATCCACAAGCTTTATTATTCTCTAATGACCTGCCGAAGGATCGTTTTATAAACAGTCCAACCACGATGAGGAACCTCTCTGGCCCGCTCTCCAGCTGTATACTTCCAGTCGAAGACACATCATCAGGTTCCCCTCTCGAAATCTGTCATTTTTCCACATTATAATGAATGGCTCAGACATGATAGATGCTGTTCTGTGCTGAATATGTTATCAATTAACAAGTGCTACCCTCCTAGTCTTTTTTAGTATTTATACGTTTTGCATTCTGTCATGTGTAACTATTGGTTTTGAATGTTGAATCATCTTGTATTTCAGACAGAAATATAGTAATGTATATACAGTGCCGTGAAAATGTATATACAATGCCGTGAAAATGTATTTGCCCTCTATTTGATTTTCTCTATTATTGCATATTTGTCACACTGAATCGTTTCAGATCTTTAGACAAAATCAAATGTTAGACAAGGAGAACCTGAGACACAAAAGCACATTTTCTAAATTAATATTTTATTTATTGAATGAAACACCCACATCACCCATGTGAAAAAAGTAATTGCCACCTTAAACTTAATAACTGGTTGCACCACCTTTGGCAGCAATAACTGCAAACCAAACCGCCTCCTATAATTTGATATCGGTCTTTCACATCACTGTGGAGGAAGTGTGCCCCCTCTTCTTTGAAGAACTGCTTTATTTCAGACAAATTGGCAGATTTGTGAGCAGGAACTGTTCATTTCAGATCCTGCCACAGCATCTCTATTGAGCTCAAGTCAGAACTTTGACTAAGCCGCTAAAAAAATGAAAATTTTGTTTCTTTTCAAGCATTCAGATGTGGAGTTGCTTTTGTATTTTGAATCATTTTCTTGCTGCGTAACGCTATTGTGCTTCAGCTTCAGCTCAGGGACAGATGACCAGGAATCGTCCTTAAGAATTTTTTGGTATAGAGAACCTTCAATAATGGCAAGTCATCTAGGCCCAGAGACAGCAAAGAATCCCCACACCATCACACAACCACCAATGTATGATGTTCTTACTCCGAAATTCTGAATTTGCTGGACATAATGGAGCCTGTGTCATCCAAAAAGTTACGCTCTTGACTCAATAACAGCAAAAAACTTGCGGGGTGCAATTGGGGACTTCTAACTAGGGGAGGAATAAGCTGAAGGAAAAGACAACAAAATTATAAAAGAAGGAAAGACAAAGAAAGAGAAATCCAAAACTTTCACGTGTTAAAAATCAAAGGCAAGATTGCAGGCTACAGAGAGGATGGTCTTTCTCACGTTGCAGAATACAATGAAGAGGCTCTTTTCACTCGATTGACGCCGTGACACCTGCTGATGTTCGAAAGCGTTTCTGCATTCTGAATACGCACGCCGCAAACAAAAGCATTCCATAGACGGGGGAACCGCATCGATTCCGCTCCCCCGTACGGAGAGAGAAAATTAACTCGAACCTCTGACTATCGAGGGGAGCCTTACATCTCCTCCGTTCTGCTTATCCGTCTCTTTCTCCCCTCTCCATCTTTCCGTTTCTTCGATTAGACAGTCATATGCTGACGGGCCACAATCTGTCAGAAGGGAGGGGGAGGGAAGTGGGGGGGAGGGAGGGGGGGCGTACTGTAGACACTGAGAAATGAGTTCATCTTAAAACACCGGGTGGACTCCGTCTGCTCGGCTTCCCCGTTACAGACGAAGGGAAGCTACTGTAAAAGGACTTTGTGGCCACCGGTCGCTCCGTCACAGAGAGCCTGGGGGTCAACGATTGACTTTTCACGTGACGCCACGCTCCATCTCTGCCATCGGAGCACAGTCTGCACACACGCTTCCATTGTCAACGTACTTTGGAAAAAAATGTCATCTGTGTTTGTCTTTTTTTGTGTGTGTGTTTGTGTGTGTGTGAGAGAGTACGTGAAAGGCTGTCTGGATTAAGTGGTGTGAGGACGTGAGTGTGGTCATGTGGGCTGGATTCATGTGCATGTTAAGTGGTGTGGTTTATGAGGATGTGAGTGTGGTCATGTGGGCTGGATTCATGTGCATGTTAAGTGATGTGGTTTATGAGGACGTGAGTGTGGTCATGTGGTCTGGATTCATGTGCATGTTAAGTGGTGTAGTTTATGAGTCTGGATTCTGAGGGCTCACTTTTCTTTTACATAGCCTATGTATATATATTTAGCTTATTGCCCTGTCAAAAAAACAAACAAACAAGCAAACAAAAAAAAAGAAAAAGTACATACTAAAACAATGTTTTTAATACTTTCAAATCATTGTATCATTAAAATTTGCACATTAATTATGAATTATATTTTGATTATTGAATGGGGGGAAAAAAGGAAAATACATTGCCTTCAGGTTGTTGAGAACACATGCACAGCCATGTAATTGCACAATGTACCTTGTGACATAGTCACATAAGAGGTTCTGCATTTATCTGAAAGTCAAAGCGAGGAATAGTAAGAATATTTATTGAACCCAGATGCGTGTGCTGCACAGTAGTGATCCAATGTTTGGCTTTCACACTGTTATAGTATTTGAGTTCATTCATTTATCCTTTCTGTGTTGGACGTCTTGAGGATCACACCATCAAAGCAACAGGACATTGATCGCATTGAGGAACTCCCCCATCTCAACCAAATACCTGTCCATATCCATCAGACCAGAATCCAAATAATAATTAAAAAAAAAAAAAAAACCGTCCCCTCAAATCATATCTAAATGGGCGGACACAGACTTTCTTCTGGTGAAAATTGACTGCGTAATGCCCTCCGCACAAACCAAGAAAGCAATCTGGCTTCAAACGAGTCCTGTTCGTAGTCATTAGGGTCCTCGCACGACTCCCGACGAATCCCCTAACAGTGTCCAGGTCCAGTCAGGAGCCGCGTAAATTGCTTCCGCTAAATGATTAATGAGCACAGACTCATGTTGTGACTGTGTGTGTGTGTGTGTGTGTGTGTGTGTGTGTGTGTGGCACGGCTATAACGTTCCTGTGCCTGGGCACCAGGTTGATACGCCGCTTGTTTCAGAGGCGAATCACCTGTCTGTATTCCGTACCTGTCCTGTTTAATTGGCTTTACTATGACGTTTCACGTTCTGGAAACGACACGGATAGACCGCTTGTTTTATTTATCGATTAGCAGGCTGAGAAGTAGTGATAGTTAGTTCAGGTAGAGTCTGATGAGATGACTCTTCAGACCGCAGTGGAAGATAGGCAATGACTGTGTGGTCCGTAGAGAACCTTCATCTTCAGACTAGGTGTTGACTTTTTTTTTCTGTATACGTTGTAAAACACAGGCACACTCACGCTCAAGAGTTCAGCTTCCTTCCCCATTAGCGGAAAACACCGCAGTTTCCCCAGCATGCCTCTGGAGCTCTGAGTTCCAGTGAAGCCCCCCCCCCCTCCAGGTGGGTCAATATTCCCGAGCCCGTCTGTCATGCACAGCCGATCTTATCAAAGAGGAACAGCTGTTTTCCGTGATGATCCAGCGTGATGGCTTGTCAACGCTCCAGCCGTCACCTGTAATCTCAGATACCTGCTCTGCATGCTATAACAACAGAGGGATACAGCACCCCCTCAGCACCACCACGAACAAACACACTCACTACCCTCCAGCTCCCAAATCCCAAATCCCCCTTTCTGTGTCCTTCATATTCACCTTCCTTAAAGAGCATTTCCTCTTTCAGGTCTGGGAAGCCTGGGAGCCTCTGCTTATTGGTGCTTTTGCACTCTGTAGTCTTCTGTACAGTCAAAAAAAAAACAAACAAAAGAAACAAAACAAAAAGCACATAGTATGAAATTTCAGCATCATCATAATTGTGAATTTATCATAATAGAAAATTTAAATAGCACAACATGAGTTTTGACTCATGTGGAAATCACTTTTCCTTAGTCGTGGAGAAGTTGCAGTCATAATATACCTACAGGTTTCACGAGCCACGCTTTACATCAGGAATTAATAGACCAACTTTAAATAATAATATGGACCCTTAGACCCTAAAGGGATTTGATTAATGTCAGATTTTATTGAACCGATAAAAAAAAAAAAACATCTTTCCACACCTCCTTGACTTTCCCTTGAGCTGAACATCTTTGCAGTTTAGCACTACACATGCACACACACACACACACACACACACACACACACACACACACACACACACACACACACACATTTATATATAAATTGTGGACGTGAGTCTCCAGTCTTAATCCCATTGAACCATCGGGCTGGCGGGTATTCCATGCCGCCAAGTTACGCCTTGGCGGGGCGGCATGCACCAAACCCATACAGCACCGAGAGTTTGGCCCTTTTCAGGGTTCCCCACAGACATAACCAAAATGACCGCACGCTCTCAGCCTTTAAAAACCGGAACTTTTTGCACCGTCTGACCTGCAAACTGACAGAATTCACAAACAGCTCCACGCGTCGGCCAAATTAAAGCCCCGAACCTACGCTACATGGAATATTCGATAAATATATTTTCATTAGTTTAACACAATAATTTCTAAATATTCGGTGGAGGGCTTCAAACATCAACCTTGGAATTTATTATTATCGATAAATTAATGTACACATTAGCATATTCGGGTTTAGACCTTTTGACTCGAGGGAAATGATCAAGCTGTATTAACTTCCTCGTGGGAAGCAATGTGCAGTTTCAACATTTGTGCATTACAAATTAGTTTATGCTCTTTTCAGGCCAGAGTTGTTGTACGCTTTCAGATTGTATAAAATGTTCAGCACATTTTTCAATCTCCTTGCCAGGCTCTTATATTATTTATCTGGCTGACTGTTGTGTTTGATAGGGAAACAGAGCACTGAGCCAAGGTCTGGACACTGGCTTTTAGAAACATGAAATATTATGAAGCTGAACTTCATTGATATTTTGCCCATCAGTTATATAAATTGCACTCCCGGTGGGAGTGACTGAGGTGAGGGTGGTACAGTTTACCACTACGCAGGCGATGCAAGGGTGCACTTCCTCAGCCAGAAATTTGTCATGAAGAGACACATCATTCTTAGCAGTGTCCATTCTTGCTATATTGTTCCATTGCGAGATCAGCAGTCAAGCTCATGCAGTCGGCCAAGAAATTATGCTAATTATGACTTCTTGTTTACATGTGTTTTTTTTGTTTGTTTTTTTTACACCTAGTGTGCAAGTCTTAAATCTTCCAGAGAGCATGTCACTACTCAATTTGCACAATGTACTGTATAAGGCCTACCAATGCACTAAAACTTTAAGAACTCGAATGTGAAAAAGGCATTTAATTAAAATAGGCTACAGTTCAGAAATTACATAATTGCATTCATTATGACCACTCTCATTCCTTACATATGACACACAGACTAGTGGATCAAAATGTCACGGCAAATTTTTTCGGTACCTTACAATATGATTTTACCATGCATATCTCACAACACCAATATTATTATGCTCATGTGCATAACACCATGTTATTATGTAAAACTGTAGAAGGAAAAAGAACGCTGTCTTGGCTTTAAAAATGTTTTAAAACGGAGAGGTGCTCATTGCGAGGTGGGGTTCGTGCCCATGTAAGAAAGAGAGAAAAAATCCCCAGGCACTCAATCTCCAGATTAGCAATTTAAAAAGCCTTTATTATTTTGGGCTAACCCAATGCGTATCGGCAGTAACTGCCTTCATCAGGGGATACACAAACAGCACACACAGGTGCAAGATATAAGACGTGAGATCTTATTATTATGAAAAGCTAAAAAGGCATGGTAACTTTATTTGTACATGAGTTGTAAATTACTTTATAAAGTTGTGTTAAAACATTTCATAATAAAAGGGTTTCTGGTATATCAGTATTTTAATAATAATATGCTAGTAAGCCAGCTAAGCTAGTTACATGGATAAATATTTTCCTCATTATTTAAGTTAATTAGCCAATAATAGTACATGTTATTTTTAAATACCACCCTTCATTTTTTAACTCCAAATGCCAGCATTACTTTGAAACAGGGAAAGATAATGTGTGAGAAAACTAAATATATGTTGGATAATTGTTTGAGGTTAATGACACCGCGTAGTCGGGTTCGACTGAATCAGTACGACAACAAATGATTATACCGTTATTTTCTTTTGTGCCACACACACAACTACAGTTGGGTCTTTAAAAAAAAAATTTGATGAAACGTCTCCAGCGTCTACCCTAAATCATTTTCAGTCCACCCACAATGAGCTCTCTCTATGAGCCTGGTTGCGAGACGAACCTCACCATCACACTCCTGACTCCCATAGCCATTGCGCACCTGACACCCGGGCCCATAAACAAGCTTATACAGGAAATCCATAATCCAATCCAGGGTTTATTTACTTTGCACGCGGAGTTCTGATTGAGGTGCTGGCCAGAGAACCTCGCCCCCCCCCCCCCCCCTTCTCAGAGCGAGATCGATACCTTTGATCTTTCACGTCCCGTGCTGCGCTGCTTCTGTCTTATTAAAAGGGGTCGTCTTCCTCCCTCTTCCTCATTCCCGGCTCCGCAAAAAAAACGGATTTCAACCAGCTAGGGGGAGCTACACGCCGCTGCGGACTTCTGAAATGAACTGACATTTGACCTCTGAACTCTGACCTCCGGCTATTTGATCACGTCTGTAGGGTTACGAGAGCTAACAGGCGATGTTCTTTATATTTTGGGGGTCGCCAATACTTTGCGATTGTTGAAGTCGGGCAGTTGAAGTGTTTACACTCCTGAAAACCTAAAAGCAGGTGGAAAAAGGACGGTGTTTTTTGTGAGCTGCGCTGTCAATCCTTGCGCAGATCTATTCTGTTTCTTGCATTGTTATTTTCTCAGTAAAATGTATACAATTACTTATTGAGCGTAAAAGTCTGTGACCCCCCCTACAAGATACTGGTTTATGACTCAAATCAGTTTTCATTGCAGCGAACGTTCATATAAAATGGAGGGGTTGTCCATGCTGAAAGGTGACATTAAATTATACGTGACACTGATGAATAGTTTTCATTTGGAAGCCAGACAAACTGAAGAGCTGAATAGACACTAAATCAATAGAACATTATTACCAAACCAATAAACCATGCCTATCTGTCGCATATTAAACATTTATCTTCAGTTCAGCTATAATCCTAAGCTGTATCATTAATTATAATGTTTGAATATAGATATATTGGCCAGCAATGTCACAAGAAATGTAGAATTCAGTAGACAGATTCTCGTTTACATTTTTTTTTTTTACTAACAAGTATATTTCACTCAGTTACAGTACCTTAATTAAACGAATATGAATCTGAAGCTATTGTCACACCGTGCTATACGGTACAAGGCCTGTTCCAGTGAATCATGCATTCACCACATCCTGTCAATCATTACCACCGCTTATGAAGGACAAGGCTCGGCCCTCTTGGAATACCTGCGGTTGGTCCGGCATCAGGTGGTGGATCCTCTATTCGCTGAAGACTGTAACGAAAATCAAGACAGTTTACAGGAAGCAGATTTCCAAATTTCAATGAGGTATCACTCATTGTTTTGTGTTTGTTTATGGATACCTTTGAAAAATATGCAGAATAATAGGAACACATTTGGGATGGGGTAGGGGTGCGGTATCATGGTATCATCACTGTGATGTGTGTGTACATAAATAAAGCTGTCCTCCATCAAGGCGGGGGGGGGGGGCGGGATGAGGTGTTGATGGTGTGCCAATAAAGAAGGAAAATAAAATCAGCTGAATTAGAAGAGCAAAGAGAAACATCTGAACAGAAGATTCTCTGAGCATGTGCACCGATAATTACTTCCCTCTTTTTATAGACACGTCCTTTAACGAGCGCCATACTCGACACTCTCATTTAAAACAAAATTCAATAAAGCATTTAAAGCCGTTCAATAATCTACAAAGATCAAAGAACCAAATATTTTTTATATTTTTTTTTATTAAGGGTCTACAGTAATTACCTTTCATTCAAATAACCAAGCGATGGCTTTATTAATTACACGCCGAACAAAGACACAAGGTGTAATTGATTAAGGTTCAAAGCGGTCATTACACAAACAGCTGGAGCTACGCACGGATAAGCTTACAAAATAAGTACCGGCCATTAAGGTCCGGGCCCGAAGTGATTAAAAGCAAAGTTCCGGAGAAAACCCCCGGCAGAGTCATCCGGGCCGGCGCAATAAACAAACACGACGTCGACTGTTAAGTCAGCACCTATGGCCAACGGCTCAGAACGGTGTCACGAGGAAGCAGGAAAGGCTATATCACGCCACGGCGCTAAGGGGGGGGGGGGGGGGTTTAGCCTCTGAACACAAGGGGGGGGGGGCAACGAAATCCAATTAGCGTGGTTAACGAGCTGATATTCGGATGCCTTGATCCCGGGGCTCTCCCACGGTTCGTTTGTCCAACTGCCAATAATCACAGCCCAGGCCGGTGAGAGCGCTTTAGCATTTTAGCATGAGCGTCCCGGCCAAAATCGGGGGGGGGGGGGCGGAACTCCGCAACGGGCCCGACATGAGGAAGAGCTTTATCCCATTTCACCCCTGTTTTTTTTTAGGCTGCCAGGGCAAGCCTTTGTGGGCAACTGCAGTTAAATAAGCTGACTTTATGTTTCTGTGTATGCGGTGGGTGGGTGCGTGTGTGTGCGTATGCGTGTGAGCATGCGTGTGCATGTGCATGCACGTGTGTGTGTGTTTGTGTGTGGCTATGTGTGTGCATGCGCATGTACGTGTGTGTGTATGTGTGTGCACATATGTTTCAGGCAGAATGAGGTTTACGTAGTTGTTTAATTGTAAAGAGCCAGTCAGCAAACACAGCACAGTCGCCCTGCTGTCCTTTCCTAAAACTGACTGATAGCTCCTCTTCCCCCAGCCCTGCTTCCGTTCCAGATTGGGAGTACAAAGAAGCAAATGCAGGTAAAAAAAAATCTGCAGGCCAGTAATGATAACTAATTACCCCAGTCATTACTGGAGCCTTGGGGTGGTTTGTGAAAGTGATGAGTCACCGTTCCAGCGTAGGGCCATTTTGGGAAGCTGCTGGAGTGCGGCTCTAAAAATGAGGAACTATTTCCTGGGCATTCAAGAAAGCCAATCTGCCGCTGCATCCATCAGAAAGTGCACCGAGAAGGATTTTGATAATTTTGACAGAAACGCCACTCAGCCCGAAATGATGAAAATTGCCCTTGTCAACTGGTCGCAAAGATAAAGTATGGTAACAAAAACAATTATTCTTGGGGTATATATGTTAAAAAAAGAAGAAAAGGCTGAACATTAACATTGAACATTGTTTTGAATTCTGAATTTTGAATTGTGTAAGCTTATATCCACGGCATTATGAATCAAAGACTGTGATGCTTAAATACATTTCATTTATGGTTTTCATGTCTTCAAGGAGGTACATTAAAATACATATTAATGATGTCATTGTTGAAATCTAACATCTGGGCATTGTGTCAGGGACATTGAAAGAAAAATAAACCTGAATATCTGGTGTTAACAAGTAAAAAAATAATAAAGACAACATCAAGTTTAAAGTATACAGTGGTAATATTGCCCTTTCTCAGGATTACAGCTAAAAATTGATATTTGCAGCACGAAACATGGAGATCTTCATGTGAGGAGTATTGTTATTCATATTCAATAATTTACTGTCACCTTTAAATAATTGTTCCATGCTCACTCACGAATAACCAACCCCATTCCGTGAGCTCTAAAAAACACAAAGGATAAAAATAGCAGCCATGGTGAAATATGTTCCTGTGCCGCTTTATGCTGCTGCTTCAGAATACTAATCTGCTTTTGCAACAGCTGTGTTTGCATTAGTGAGGGGCTTTTTGTATGAAGAGACCAGCTCAGAGCCCTTGATATCGTTGGATGAAATTACGCCAGTTATAAATATCACACCATTTGTTTTGTTTTTTTAAATACCCATTAGTCTCTGCATTGCTACCATGATTTACCATCACACGAGGTGCTATGAAAAATAAATAGTTACGATCATTAGCGCGGAAATAATTAAGCACTCAAAAACATCGGCATATGGGCTCGCAAAATCATAAATCTCCGCTCCGAGTTCATTTCAGGTTGCTTTGCGCTGTCTCTGACCTACATGTCTCACATGAGGGAAGAGCTCCAGATAGAGGCTTTTCCAGCCCGACAAATCCCGCTCCTGGCCGGCTCGCCAGAGATTCTCAGATCTAGATTATGTCAGATTATGATAGATTATGCAGACAAAACTGATTCTGCTGCGTGCTAAAATAGATTCATACGCACCTTAGTGGCTTGCTTTTTAAGGGAATCTTATACGGGAATATACATGGCAGCTCAGCCAACTTTGGTTTGTCCCAGAGTTGTCTGTCGGATAATGAGCGAGCGTTCTGTGAATTTTCCACCCTCATGGGATCTATGGGAAGTGTAGGGGTCAATTGTAACGCATCGCATTGGCTGGTTTTCTCAAATTTGGCAGGTTGAGCCAAAAAAAGGCAAAACTGCTGATTCTACTTTTTTTTTTTTTATTAATAAAATTGAGGTCAATTGGGTCCCGTGCTAAGTGGGTACACAGCCGTTAAAAGAAGAAATTATACACCACTGATGATATCAATTGTGAAATATATTAATCTAAGACATGGAAAGACAATTTTAATATTTCATGCAATTAGAGTTAATTAAAGGTCTTCTTTTAGGTCTTCTTTAATGAAGACAGTGCTGCAAAGTTTTAATTTGCGTGCGTGTGTGCGTGCGTGTGAGTGTGCATGCATATGTGTGTGTGTGTGTGTGTGTGTGTGTGTGAAAAACACAGTCATCCTAATAACTGGCATGCAGAAGACAATCTTAACTGTGCATCTATGTTATACTGTCAGCATGTTTTTTTTTTTTATTTTATTTTCGCCGACATTTCCCTACGTCAATGCAATTGAATTGAAGGCGATATCAAACATTGTGATGCTGCTATTGACAACAGAGGCAAAGACAATGCAAAGCAAAGCAAAGCATGCCAAGCGACGTGTGCTCCCCCCCCCCCACCCCCACCCCCACCCAAAATCTCAGAAAAGCAACAAGATCTTTTCTCGGGCGTTACGGCAGACACTCAGTGAATAAAACATGCAGCCAAATAAAAGCCTGTCAAAGCCCCCTGCTGCGCGCGGGACCGGAACTTTCCGCGCGGGACCGGAACTTTCCACGCAGAGGGATTAGCGGCTCGGAGTCAAGCCGATTTTCGGCGGGAACGCAGCGCCTCACCAACTGTGACGGCGCGTGTCAGGTGACTCCCTGCCTTAGATTCCGCGCTGATTTGCATTCTGCGACGTCGGTAACGAATGCTGCTCGTCAAAGTGCTCCGAGCCACATGCAGATTATGTCAGATTATGACAGGGTGCAGACAACCAATGGAAAGGTGAGGAGTGTTTAAGTGCTGTGGACACGGCGCTGCCATTGGAGGGGCCGGGGGAGGGGGAGGGGGAGGGGGGGCGGGGAGGGTTGTTTTTTATAAATGAAGTGCAAGCACAATTTGGGAAATGGATTCAAGGTTACATTTAAGTTCAAATCCTACAACGTTTTTTATCGACGAGGCCCGAGGTTCCTATCGTGTGAGCTATTTAGTATTTTATCGTTTCTATTTTTGAATTATTAGCAGGTCGCTGTTGCAGGATTAGGCTGGCTTGTGAGGCAGTCTCCTTGTTTACACACTGCTGAAAGCTGTCTGCACTGTTTAACCCCGCGTTTTCAATGCACGCGCTCACAGTGCAGCAACACCAGACACATGTGCAGCATCGATCCCCGCCACAAATTAAACTGACAAACGTTCATGCCAGGACCAGGTTGAACATAAAGGTTGCCCGGTGTGGTGGCAGCACTGATAAATCTAAAGGAACAGGTTGGACAAGGAGAAATAAATACCGGCCCGTGTATCGACAGGTACTGTAGATCACATGGGGGGTGGGGGGGTGGAGGGGGGGCTGCATGTATAATACGTCTCCAAGGTTATTCCTGAGGACAAGGTGAGTGTGTGTGTGTACGTGTGCGTGTGCGTGCATGCGTGTGTGTGTGCATGTGTGTGTGTGTGCGTGTGTGTATAAGCATGTGTGTGTGCATGTGTGTGTGTGCGCGTGTGTACGTGCATGTGTGTGTGTGCGCGTGTGTGTACGTGCACATGCGTGTGTGTGTGTGTATTTGTGTGGGTATTTGTGTGTGTATGTGTGTGTGTGTATGCATGTGTACGTGCGTGTGTGTGTGCGTATTTGTGTGCATTTGCGTGTGTGTGTGTGTGTGTGCGTGCATGTGTGTGTGTGTGTGTGCGTGTGCGCGTGTGTGTACGTGCGTGTGTGTGTGCGTATTTGTGTGGGTATTTGTGTGTGTATGTGTGTGTGTGTGCATGTGTACGTGCGTGTGTGTGTGCGTATTTGTGTGTATTTGCGTGTGTGTGTGTGCGTGTGTGTGCACGTGTGGGAACAGTGAGTATCTCTCTCTCTGGAGTGAGAATGGTATGAGCAGAGTTGTGGAGCATAGCTTGTGCTACTGGGTTCTTTATAGCATTGCAGTGATATTACATGTAGTTGGGGACTTAAGCCACTAATGCATTCAAATCACACACACGTGCACACACACACACACACACGCACATACACACTCTTTTATGTACCGTAGTACCATCCCAATATTCTATATCCAGGTTTTTAATGTAAACTAAATAAGCACACTAAATGTAATCTATTACTAGGGTCGGCGCTGGTCTGAGTGCATTTGATATCTAGTCATTTTTCCTTTCAGCAATTTGGCAATGCAGAATGAGCAGGGGAGGGCGAATCAGAGGCACTTAAAGAGCACTTTTGTTAGAACACATCAACGATCGATTCATACAGGAAGCTACCAGGTTCCGGGGGGCTGTTTCCCAAGTTCCAGGAGTTGTTTCCCAGAAGAGCCATCTGTTCGCTGATGTGGAGCATTTTTTATTTATTATTTTTTTCTCGATGGTCCCTTGCCAACTTACTGATGAGGGACTCTCAGACTACCCCTGATGCTCCATCTATGCCCACTTTCAGTGTGAGCTGAGTGATTGAAATAGCTCAGGTTCCAGGGAAACATCAGAGTTCTGCTCTCTTTTTGTGCAAAAAAAAAAAGAAACTGCTTTAGGATTGCATTATAATGTGCTCTTTATAACCAAGAGGTGTAGCCCGTTAATAAACTCTTGGGAACCGATGCTGACTACTCAGGATGTGATTGTAATAAGCAACACTTTTAAATATGTCCTGCATATTTATTTATTTTCACTTCTTGTTATAATGCTGTGGAATGAGGACCGCTCGACCCTGGCTCAAAAGCCTATAGGCTTTTTCTTCTCACCAGTCAATTAACCACACGATAACACTAATCCTTGAAAACATTTAGCATGTGTTTATGGCTAGGAAAGGTTGTGCTTTTTAAAGCACGTTGGAATGACACATGATTTGCACAGCCCTGGTGTAAAGGGTCATTTTAATCAATGCTGTTTTCTCATCAGTGCCGATGTTTGACAGCGATGCCTGTGCATGTGTTATGGGCCACTTTTCAACACCGCATGTTTGCACATCATTATCAAATGCCTGTTTATATCAACAGTGATGAAGGTCAGTGAATGCGTTATCAAGGAGAAGGCCCTAGGTTGAATGTGCCTCCACTGCTGACAGGTCTGTAGAGAACACCATCAGACTGATGTGTCTAGAAATTCCAACATCAACAACTCTAAACGATGAACTGAACAAAGCAAGTCAATAACATTCTTAACATGGAATTGTATTGGAAAAAACATATCTCTATTCGTGCGTATACATATTGTTATTTGTCAACATGAGGACCACAGTTGTGCCAATGAAAGTCAAGGAAGCCATTATCAGGCTGGGAAATATGAAAAC
Source organism: Anguilla rostrata (assembly GCF_018555375.3). Classification (NCBI taxonomy): domain Eukaryota; kingdom Metazoa; phylum Chordata; class Actinopteri; order Anguilliformes; family Anguillidae; genus Anguilla; species Anguilla rostrata. The sequence continues at coordinate 69,534,250 of NC_057935.1, read as the reverse complement.
AAACAAACAAACAAACAAAAAAAAGCAGTCAGAGACATAAACAATAGGCATACCAAAATCAACAGTTTGGAACATTAAGAAGAAAGAGGGCGCTGGTGAGCACAGTAATCGCAAAGGCCAAGAAATACTGCTGTAGTCATGTTTATAATGTTTTGTTCCTGTTACACATGAATTGATTAACATTTCTGAACTAATTTCCTCAAAACAGTGATACAAGGATGAATAACTTTCTACAGACATTCAGCAAATTTTTTTATGAGTTAAAAAAATAAAAGTTGTCCACTGTCACGAAGAGTTTTGCCTCAAAGAGCTGATTTTTTCAATCTCTGTGTCAGTAGTGTCCTGATTTGGTTCTCATGGGATTTATCAGTATAGCTAGTGCTAATTTCGGCACAAATAAAATTACGTGTTAAAGACCAATATGATCGGAATTTTTTTGCAAGCATTCACGTATAAAATTATGAAGAATGAAGTGTACAGCATGAGTTAACAGTTTGAACGCAAAGGCTATGAATCTGCAAATGGAAAACCGAAGTTTCTCACGGCAACAGTAACGTCAAGTTTAATCAGCCTCGGAATACTGTTGCGATATTCCGATTTAATTAAAACGTCTGGGAGTCCACTGAAGCAGAATACATTGAATTATTATCGGTGAAAACAAGCCGCTCACTTCTGCCCTGATACGTTTTTTTTCTTCAGCGCTAATCTATTTCTATTCATTATTTTTTTATTTTTTTATTTATTTTTTTGGTGGCCTTTTGCATCAAAACATTCACTTAATTATGCATCGTTCTGTGCAATGTGCATATTTATTGAGCACATTTATCAGAAGTTTCCTATAGAGCAATCAGTCTGCCTTGCCTAATTAGTTCAGAATATCTCAGGTGTACTCTGTACTTATTTATAACTTAATTGCTAACCTCCCACTGTAGCCTGCCCTCTGAATTTAGTAATGTGTGATCATACATTAACTTCTTTTGGTCGTTATTCGAGGGGATTGAGTTTACATACACTCTTAATTTTCACATGATTCTTTCCTTTGCTCTAGTCAAACCTAAAAGGGCAGTGAAAAAGAGTGTTAAAATATTTCAGAATACTTTCAAAACATAGTCAGTCAGCTCCAGATTTCAGGTTATTGGACTATTTTGTTAAAAAAAAAAAAATAAGAAAAGAAGAAAATAGCTCAACTGGTTCAGCATGGACTGCTGTTTTTTCAACACTGCTGACATCTTGACAGGAAGGCAGTAGGCACAGGCAACACAGGCGGTCACGTAGGGCGCCATACACCGGCAGTGGTGATGGCGGGTGGGGGGGGCGGTGGTGTTGTGTGGCAGGACGCAAAACCACAAAACCATGAAAAACATTCATGCTTTGCATTCATGAAATTCCATCCCTCCCTGGTTACCCCCCCCCCCCCCCATCCACAAACTGCAATGGCAGAAAGGCTTGAGCTGTCTCTGTCTGAGCATGGTTGGGTGTAGCGCTGGGTTCAGGGAGGGGCATTGTCAGTAGGGAGGAGAGCCCCTGTCACTGGGTTATGCACCAGGAACACCGGTACCCACAATTCCTGAGTTATGCACCAGGAACTCAAGTACCCATAATTCCTGAGCTATGCCCCAGGAACTCAGATACCCACAATTCCTGGGTTACGCAGGAGACAGCAGTGGGTTAAAAATGATTTCCCTGTACGCTCTATGGCAATTCTTGCTGTAGTTTCATTGAATCCGCACGTGCTGTGTAATAACATGCGCTGGTGAGCTTGCCTTTGGTCCCTCATCCCTCTCAGTCATGCCTACAGAGAAAGTGATGGGACATGAATAGGATTTATTCTCATAACCTTCAGCTTGTTTAAACACCTTGATTCTGCACTGACCTCTGCGAAAGAATACATCTGCCATTGCATAATAAACCTTTCAGGTGTGGCTCTGATCTTATTTTCTGGTCCGGTTTTATTTCAGTAATCCACTTTAGCTCTTTTGCTTGTATTTTTATTCATTCATTTTAGCATATTATGCATTTGAAATCATATCCTGGAGTTATGTATATCCATTATTTTCTTTCATGATCCTCCTTATTCATTGTTTATCAGTTTTTTTATTATAGAAGTAATAGAAATGTGATGCCATAATACAATATGACACAGGTTATGTATGGTAGTATAGATTCATGGTGATCCACAAATGGAACCACGTGGATTGAGGGTCATGCAAAATGACCATATAATTCATATTTATGTTAATTTTATATAACTTACCTTATTTTTAAACCTGATAACGGTCAGTTATTTAGAGGGGTGCTTCCCAAGGAACACGTTTAGAATTATTCAGCTCAAAGCTGCAGAAAGGACAGACGAGATAAGCCTTGTGCAAGCACACCCTGCCGTTTGACTGACGTGGATGAACTCACACAGCGCACAGCAACGCAGCCTGTCACATAACAACCAAAAACAAACGCTGGATTTTGAAATACAGATCCTTATCTGCCTCAGCCAAGCAAAGGATTATGGGCTTTTTTTCTCCCCCCCAC